>NC_069503.1:251747784-251965284 GCF_027579735.1 Bombina bombina
ACCCCCGTATACTGTTTCTACCCCCGTATACTGTTTCTACCCCCGTATATTGTTTCTACCCCCATATACTGTTTCTACCCCCGTATACTGTTTCTACCCCCGTATACTGTTTCTACCCCCATATACTGTTTCTACCCCCGTATACTGTTTCTACCCCCGTATACTGTTTCTACCCCCGTATACTGTTTCTACCCCCGTATATTGTTTCTACCCCCATATACTGTTTCTACCCCCGTATACTGTTTCTACCCCTGTATACTGTTTCTACCCCTTGCATGGTTTCTCTCTCCTATCAGTCAGGTTGTTTCTGTGTGCACAGCAGATAGTAGAATGGATTTCTTTATGCACCCACTATGCAGGCCATCTATTTTTGAGGATAACAGAGCTCTAGGTACCTTCTTGCATCATACATTCATCCTTTGCGTTACAGCTGCTCCAGTACCACGAGCAGCTCCATGTGCATACACAGACTTCCTCAATTTATCAATATGTATATGTCTGCTGACTTCTTTGCTGTAATATGTACAGCAAGTTCACCCCAGACCTCATCTGTTTACAAATTATTAACAAGCTAATCTCATTTCCCTTTTCCCTTGGCTCTGGTTGCTACTACTAGACCTCCTTTGGGCTGGTATACAAATTAAAGAAGCTGAATCATATTAATAGATTGTTAAAATGGTGGATCAGACAGAAAAACAACTAGACCCAAAGCCCAAGTGACATTCTAATGCACACCATGCTAACTATGCCTTTAACTACGGAAAGAGATACACACATATCTAGTCCTGATTGCCAGGGCAGGACACAACTAATGAGTGGTTGGTGCGGCCGTGCTTAGGCTGTTCTTGATTGCTTACAAGCTGTGTCCTGTTCAGAAGCTGCAATGTGTTGCATGTGAGCATGACTTTGCAGAGGTTAAAGGGACGGTATACACCAATTTTCATATAACTGCATGTAATAGACACTACTATAAAGAATAAGATGCACAGATACTGATATAAAAATCCAGTATAAAACTGTTTAAAAACTTACTTAGAAGTTTCCAGTTTAGCTCTGTTTAAAAGGTTACTGGAACACCCACTGCAAGTGGGAAATAGCAGACACCCCCTCCCCCTTCCTTTGCATATGAAAAGACCATTTACACAAACAGAAGCAAGCTGGAGTAGGTATATGTCAGTATTCTCCTAAAACTTTGGGGCTTGGTTAGGAGTCAGAAAATCAGTGCAATGTTATAAAAGAAGCAAAACTATCCATTTAAAAAAACAAAACTGGGCTGTATAAATGGATCATCTACAAAACATTTATGCAAAGAAAAATCTAGTGTATAATGTCCCTTTTAAAGGGACATGAAACCCTACATTTTTCTTTCATGATTCAAATAGAGAATACAATTTTAAACAACATTCCAATTTACTTCTTTCTTCATATTTTTATATTCTTTGTTGAAGAAATAGTAATGGACATGGGTGAGCTAATCACAGAAGGCATTTATGTTCAGCCACCAATCAGCAGCTACTGAGCCTATTTATATATGCTTTTCAACAAAAGATATCAAAGGAATGAAACAAATTAGATAATAGAAGTAATGTCAAAGTTGTTTACAATTGCACGCTCTTTCAAAATTATGAAATACAAAATTGTGTTTCGTGTCCCTTTAGACATAAAACGCTAAATTCTGCAGTGGTATTTTGAATAGTGCTCGAATATATTATGTGTACTGTGCCTTTCAGTTTTTCACCACCTTTGTGAACCCCCCTAATTTGCCCCACCCCAAGTATTAAGTTCTATAACTGCCACTGTGCTCAAGCGCAACACTTAACTCACCACTTGTAGCAAGAGCTCAATGGATGAGCGAATAGTGCTCCCTGCACTAAAAAGTTGCTTTGGGTAAAACAGTTAACCATCAATTTGCAATACCAGAGTGTGCGTTATTCTTTGCGCAAGGACATGCAAAAGATAACTCACCCTGTGCTATTGATTGTGCCCCACTTGTAATATAGCTCAAAGTTAGAATGGGGCATAAATATCAGTTTAAATGTGTCAGAACATTTTACTTCTATATTAGATAACAAGAGAATGAAGCAAATTTGATAACAGATGTAAATTGGAAAGTTGTTTAAAATTGCATGCTCTGTCCGAATCATGAAAGTATAATTTTGACTTTACTGTCCCTTCAATGGTCTTTATCATGTGTAGAAAGAGGTTGTTAAAGTGAAATTTGCATCTAAACCTTATGTGTCAATTCACTTCTTTTGAGTGACCAACCCAAAAAAGGGGTATGATTATTAAATACCTGGGTTTTTTTCTCTTGTTAGGTGTATCCAGTCCACGGATCATCCATTACTTGTGGGATATTCTCCTTCCCAACAGGAAGTTGCAAGAGGATCACCCACAGCAGAGCTGCTATATAGCTCCTCCCCTAACTGCCATATCCAGTCATTCTCTTGCAAGCTCTCAACATAGCTGGAGGTAGTAAGAAGAAAGTGGTAAAATATAGTTAGTTTTTTCTTCAATCAAAAGTTTATTGTTTTTAAATGGTACCGGAGTGTACTATTTTATCTCAGGCAGCATTTAGAAGAAGAATCTGCCTGCGTTTTTCTATGATCTTAGCAGAAGTAACTAAGATCCACTGCTATTCTCACATATGTCTGAGGAGTGAGGTAACTTCAGAGGGAGAATGGCGTGCAGGGTATCCTGCAATAAGGTATGTGCAGTTAAGTTTTTCTAGGGATGGAATTTGCTAGAAAATGCTGCTGATACCGGATTAATGTAAGTTAAAGCCTAAATACAGTGATTTAATAGCAACTAGTACCAGGCTTGCTATCAGAGGTATATACTCTGATTAATGTGCAATATAAAACGTTTGCTGGCATGTTTAATCGTTTTTATATATGCTTTGGTGATAAAACTTATTGGGGCCTAGTTTTTTTCCACATGGCTGGCTTTATTTTTGCCTAGAAACAGTTTCCTGAGGCTTTCCACTGTTATAGTATAAAAGTTACAGTTGGTGCAGTTAAAATTACAAACTGTGACATTCAGCTTCCCTCAGCAGTCCCCTGCATGCTATAGGACATCTCTGAAGGGCTCAAAAGACTTCAAAAGTAGGAGCTGTGGCAGTTGTTATGACTGTTTTAAAAAACATATTTTTCGTTTTGTTAATCTGTTTTTTGTATTAAGGGGTTAATCACCCATTAGCAAGTGGGTGCAATGCTCTGCTAACTTGTTACATACACTGTAAAAATTTCGTTAGTTTAACTGCCTTTTTTCACTGTTATTTCAAATTTTGGCAAAATTTGTTTCTCTTAAAGGCACAGTAACGTTTTTTTATATTGCTTGTTAACTTGATTTAAAGTGTTTTCCAAGCTTGCTAGTCTCATTGCTAGTCTGTATAAACATGTCTGACATAGAGGAAACTCCTTGTTCATTATGTTTAAAAGCCATGGTGGAACCCCATAGGAGAATGTGTACTAAATGTATTGATTTCACTTTAAACAATAAAGATCAGCTGTTATCTTTAAAAGAATTATCACCAGAGGATTCTGACAAGGGGGAAGTTATGCCGACTAACTCTCCCCACGTGTCGGACCCTTTGACTCCCGCTCAAGGGACTCACTCTTAAATGGCGCCAAGTACATCAAAGACGCCCATAGCGATTACTTTGCAGGACATGGCGGCAATCATGGATAATACCCTGTCAGCGGTATTAGTCAGACTGCCTGAATTCAGAGGAAAGCGCGATAGCTCTGGGGTTAGACGTAATACAGAGCGTGCAGATGTTTTAAGGCCCATGTCTGATACTGCGTCACAATATGCAGAAGCTGAGGAAGAGCTTCAGTCTGTGGGTGACGTCTCTGACTCGGGGAAACCTGATTCAGATATGTCTACTTTTAAATTTAAGCTTGAGAACCTCCGGGTGTTGCTTGGAGAGGTTTTAGCTGCTCTGTGACACAATTGCAGTGCCAGAGAAATTGTGTAGACTGGATAAATACTACGCGGTGCCAGTGTGTACTGACGTTTTTCCAATACCTAAAAGGTTTACAGAAATTATTACTAAGGAGTGGGACAGACCCGGTGTGCCGTTTCCCCCCCCCCTCCTATTTTTAGAAAAATGTTTCCAATAGACGCCATCACACGGGACTTATGGCAGACGGTCCCTAAGGTGGAGGGAGCAGTTTCTACTTTAGAAAAGCGTACCACTATCCCTGTCGAGGACAGTTGTGCTTTTTCAGATCCAATGGATAAAAAATTAGAAGGTTACCTTAAGAAAATGTTTATTCAACAAGGTTTTATCCTGCAGCCCCTTGCATGCATTGCTCCTGTCACTGCTGCTGCGGCGTTCTGGTTTGAGTCTCTGGAAGAGGCCTTTCAGACAGCTACTCCATTGACTGAAATACTTGACAAGCTTAGAACACTTAAGCTAGCTAATTCTTTTGTTTCTGATGCCATTGTTCCTTTGACTAAACTAACGGCTAAGAATTCTGGATTCGCCATCCAGGCGCGTAGGGCACTATGGCTTAAATCTTGGTCAGCTGACGTGACTTCAAAGTCTAAATTACTTAACATTCCCTTCAAGGGGCAGACCCTATTCGGGCCTGGTTTGAAGGAAATTATTGCTGACATTACTGGAGGTAAGGGTCATACCCTTCCTCAGGACAGGGCCAAATCAAGGGCCAAACAGTCTAATTTTCGTGCCTTTCGAAACTTCAAGGCAGGTGCAGCATCAACTTCCTCTGCTACAAAACAAGAGGGAACTTTTGCGCAATCCAAGCCGGCCTGGAAATCTAACCAGGCCTGGAGCAAAGGCAAGCAGGCCAGAAAGCCTGCTGCTGCCTCTAAGACAGCATGAAGGAACGGCCCCCTATCCGGCAACGGATCTAGTAGGGGGCAGACTTTCTCTCTTCACCCAGGCGTGGGCAAGAGATGTTCAGGATCCCTGGGCGTTGGAGATCATATCTCAGGGATATCTTCTGGACTTCAAAGCTTCCCCCCCACAAGGGAGATTTCACCTTTCGAGATTATCTGTAAACCAGATAAAGAAAGAGGCATTCTTACGCTGTGTGCAAGACCTCCTAATAATGGGAGTGATCCATCCAGTTCCACAGATGGAACAAGGACAGGGATTTTATTCAAATCTGTTTGTGGTTCCCAAAAAAGAGGGAACCTTCAGACCAATTTTGGATCTAAAGATCTTAAACAAATTCCTCAGAGTTCCATCGTTCAAAATGGAAACTATTCGGACAATCCTACCTATGATCCAGGAGGGTCAGTACATGACCACAGTGGATTTGAAGGATGCTTACCTTCACATACCGATTCACAAAGATCATCATCGGTTCCTAAGGTTTGCCTTTCTAGACAGGCATTACCAGTTTGTGGCTCTTCCCTTCGGGTTAGCTACAGCTCCAAGAATTTTTACAAAGGTTCTGGGGTCTCTTCTGGCGGTCCTAAGACCACGTGGCATAGCAGTGGCCCCTTATCTAGACGACATCCTGGTACAGGCGTCAAATTGCCAAATCTCATACGGACATAGTGTTGGCATTTCTGAGGTCGCATGGGTGGAAAGTGAACGAGGGAAAGAGTTCTCTATCACCCCTCACAAGGGTTTCCTTCCTAGGAACTCTGATAGATTCTGTAGAAATGAAAATTTACCTGACGGAGTCCAGGTTATCAAAGCTTCTAAATTCCTGCCGTGTTCTTCACTACATTCCGCGCCCTTCGGTGGCTCAGTGCATGGAAGTGATCGGCTTAATGGTAGCGGCGATGGACTTAGTGCCATTTGCGCGCCTACATCTCAGACCGCTGCAATTATGCATGCTCAGTCAGTGGAATGGGGATTACACAGATTTGTCCCCTCTGCTAAATCTGGATCAAGAGACCAGAGATTCTCTTCTCTGGTGGCTATCTCGGGTCCATCTGTCCAAAGGTATGACCTTTCGCAGGCCAGATTGGACAATTGTAACAACAGATGCCAGCCTTCTAGGTTGGGGTGCAGTCTGGAATTCCCTGAAGTCTCAGGGATCGTGGACTCAGGAGGAGAAACTCCTCCCAATAAATATTCTGGAGTTAAGAGCAATATTCAATGCTCTTCTAGCTTGGCCTCAGTTAGCAACCCTGAGGTTCATCAGATTTCAGTCGGACAACATCACAACTGTGGCTTACATCAACCATCAAGGGGGGACCAGGAGCTCCCTAGCGATGTTAGAAGTCTCCAAGATAATTCACTGGGCAGAGACTCACTCTTGCCATCTATCAGCGATCCATATCCCAGGTGTAGAGAACTGGGAGGCGGATTTTCTAAGTCGTCAGACTTTTCATCCGGGGGAGTGGGAACTCCATCCGGAGGTGTTTGCTCAATTGGTTCATCGTTGGGGCACACCAGAATTGGATCTCATGGCGTCTCGCCAGAACGCCAAGCTTCCTTGTTACAGATCCAGGTCCAGGGACCCAGAAGCGACGCTGATAGATGCTCTAGCAGCACCGTGGTTCTTCAACCTGGCTTATGTGTTTCCACCGTTTCCTCTGCTCCCTCGACTGATTGCCAAAATCAAACAGGAGAGAGCATCGGTGATCTTGATCGCGCCTGCGTGGCCACGCAGGACCTGGTATGCAGACCTGGTGGACATGTCATCCTTTCCACCTTGGCCTCTTCCTCTGAGACAAGACCTTCTACTACAAGGTCCTTTCAATCATCCAAATCTAATTTCTCTGAGACTGACTGCCTGGAGATTGAACGCTTGATTTTATCAAGGCGTGGCTTCTCCGAGTCAGTCATTGATACCTTAATACAGGCACGAAAGCCTGTAACCAGGAAAATCTACCATAAGATATGGCGCAAATATCTTCATTGGTGTGAATCCAAGAATTACTCATGGAGTAAGGTTAGGATTCCTAGGATATTGTCCTTTCTCCAAGAGGGTTTGGATAAAGGATTATCAGCTAGTTCTTTAAAGAGACAGATTTCTGCTCTGTCTATCCTTTTGCACAAGCGTCTGGCAGAGGTTACAGACGTCCAGGCATTTTGTCAGGCTTTGGTTAGAATTAAGCCTGTGTTTAAACCTGTTGCTCCTCCATGGAGCTTAAACTTGGTTCTTAAGGTTCTTCAAGGATTTCCGTTTGAACCCCTTCATTCCATTGATATCAAACTTTTATCTTGGAAAGTTCTGTTTTTGATGGCTATTTCCTCGGCTCGTAGAGTCTCTGAGTTATCAGCTTTACAATGTGATTCTCCTTATCTGATTTTCCATACAGATAAAGTAGTTCTGCGTACAAAACCTGGGTTTTTACCTAAGGTAGTTTCCAACAAGAATATCAATCAAGAGATTGTTGTTCCATCATTGTGTCCTAATCCTTCTTCAAAGAAGGAACTTCTTTTACATAATTTGGACGTAGTCCGTGCTTTAAAGTTTTACTTACAAGCGACTAAAGATTTTCGTCAAACATCTTCCCTGTTTGTTGTTTACTCTGGACAGAGTAGAGGTCAAAAGGCTTCGGCAACCTCTCTTTCTTTTTGGCTTCGGGGCGTAATACGCTTAGCCTACGAGACTGCTGGACAGCAGCCCCCTGAAAGGATTACAGCTCATTCTACTAGAGCTGTGGCTTCCACCTGGGCCTTTAAAAATGAGGCTTCTGTTGAACAGATTTGCAAAGCAGCGACTTGGTCTTCGCTTCATAGCTTTTCAAAATTTTACAAATTTGATACTTTTGCTTCTTCGGAGGCTATTTTTGGGAGAAAGGTTCTACAGGCAGTGGTCCCTTCCATTTAAGTACCTGCCTTGTCCCTCCCTTCATCCGTGTACTTTAGCTTTGGTATTGGTATCCCACAAGTAATGGATGATCCGTGTACTGGATACACCTAACAAGAGAAAACATAATTTATGCTTACCTGATAAATTTATTTCTCTTGTGGTGTATCCAGTCCACGGCCCGCCCTGTCCTTTTAAGGCAGGTCTAAATTTTAAACTACAGTCACCACTGCACCCTATGGTTTCTCCTTTCTCGGCTAGTTTCGGTCGAATGACTGGATATGGCAGTTAGGGGAGGAGCTATATAGCAGCTCTGCTGTGGGTGATCCTCTTGCAACTTCCTGTTGGGAAGGAGAATATCCCACAAGTAATGGATGATCCGTGGACTGGATACACCACAAGAGAAATAAATTTATCATTTAAGCATAAATTATGTTTTTTAAAGCTATTGATAACAATTCAGCCAATATTGTTACTAATCTGCCCTGAATAAACTGAATACTTAGACCTTCACAAACACAAATACACAGGTGTTGGATTGTCCCTTTTATCGTTGTCCAATTCTTTTCCTCTCAAGCTTTTCTTTTGCTATGTTCTATTTATCACTCAATCAGGCTGTGTAGTTCTGCTACTAGTCTTTCCGCTCCCACTCCCATTTGCAGGGACACTGACTTTGCTTTGAAAAGTCGTGATTACCCATGTTAAATCTGCTTGTCAATACATTGTATTGTTGCTAAATTGGTGACAGGATCAAGCTCCCTTGAATTAATGAACTCTTTATTGACACCTTTAGTTGTCCAGAAGCCTAATGAATATGTTAATATAGCTGTTTAATCTAAAGTGAGCAAAAAACACTTAACAAGATTTAGCGTTTAGCTGTGCTGGTGTAGTTCTGTAAGACATCTATAAAACATATTTTATATACATAAATCGTACTGAGCAAATAGTATCTTTATATTAATGTCATTATTATGACTTCTACTATACTAATATGTATGTGTTTATTCAGATGTATTTGAGATTATTTGTAATATTGAATCCCTCAATTATTGGTACTTTTTTTTTTCTAAGCACCACCCTTCTCTACTGTTGATTATTCTTTATTGATGGAAAAGAAAACTTTGTTGAAAAGGCTGTTTTTTATTGTTTTGTTTTTTAATATTGTTATATTTTAATAAAAATGTATTAATAAAAAAGAAAGGTTTGGTGTGAATAATAATCATCTAAAATGTACAGATAAATGTTGCATTTTATTTTAAAAAGTACTATTTAAGGTGTGCCGGTTAAAATATAATACTATTCAGATAAAATAGCAGTTGATGCGCAATTGTACTTGAAAAAAGGATTTCGTTGAGCTAACAAACAATGTTAAAGGGACATTAAACACTAAATAAATGCTAGATAGGATGAGGCATTCAAAGAAAAGATAAGTCTGAGATAAACATGTAGATGTATTTTTTAAAGTTTCATTAGCTGTTTAAATATTAACAATATAATTGTAAAGTTTTAGCGTCTATAAAACAAAGGGAGCTGCCATGTTGTAACTTAGGTTACCTTCTCTGCTGTGGCCAATTAATCACAGTTATAAATAGGTCACTAGAGTGTGCAGCCAATGGTTGTGTGAAATATAACAGTGTTCTGCACTTCCGTTTCTAACAGGAACTAAAATGCTCACAATTTCGGAATGGAATTACAAGAAAAGAGGACAAAATAAATAATGAAAGTATATTGCAGAGTTTTTTTACATATACGATTTATCATTTTACATTACCATCTCAAACTGTTTAAGGTCCCTTTAAATGCAACATGTAATAGAATGTTTATTTTCCTTTATAATGTTTAAAATAAATGTTCCTATGTGTAGTTAATTATATTTGAATTTGTTTCAATTGTTTTTAAAATATTTAAGCAATTTGTGCCAGTTGGTTTAAAGGATCCATTTTAAGTTTGATTTCCACATGGAAATAAATTGATGTTACAGTAATGTTGTAACATCAATTTATTTCATAACAAGTGTTCTAACACGATATACAGAAAATATTTTATTCAACTATTAAGAATTATTCATCAATAGTTACCAATAATTTGTCATCATTTTCTGGACATTAAATGACATGTAGTTTAAGAAGTTCTGTTTCTAAGATTATGGGAGACTTGAGAGTTCATGAATATGGTTTCAAATCTGAGATTCATGATTGATCAATTATTGGTTTGTGAATTTGTAGTGTAATATTGAATTGTGATCACTCATATATTAAAGTTATTGTCAATCCTAGTGTTTGTGAAATGCTAGGATTGACTATTGGAACAAATAAGCGGGTCTTTCATTCATAAGGTATAACATACTGAAAGCTCCTTTATTTGTTTCAAGCGTTCGCTGCACTGAGCTGCTCAGGAAGCCCACTGCAGAATGCTGTTTTGCTTGAGAGGTGACGTTTTCACCTCTAAGCCAATAGCCGTGCGTGAAATTTGGCTTGGCGTCGTGTTGTGCCAGATTTCACGCAAGGCTATGGCCCCAATTTATCAAAGGTCTTGCGGACCTGATCCGCAGTGTCGGATCAGGTCCGCAAGACCTCGCTAAATGCGGAGAGCAATACGCTCTGTCCATTTAACATTGCACCAGCAGCTCACAAGAGCTGCTGGTGCAACGCCGCCCCCTGCTGACTCGCGGCCAATCGGCCGCCAGCAGGGAGGTGTCAATCAACCCGATCGTATTCCATCGGGTTGATTTCCGGCGATTCCTGTCCGCCTGCTCAGAGCAGGCGGACAGGGTTATGGAGCAGCGGTCTTTAGACCGCTGCTTCATAAGTTGTGTTTCTGGCGAGTCTGAAGACTCGCCAGAAACACGGCCCTTCAAGCTCCATACGGAGCTTGATAAATGGGCCTGTATGTGTTAAAAGGTGGAAACATTACCTCTTAGCAAAACAGCGTTCTGCAGTGGGCTGCCTGAGCAGCTCAGTGTGGTGAACGCTTGAAACAAATAAAGGAGCTTTCAGCATGAAGCATTTTATAGTCCCCTTTATTTGCTCCAACGGTCAATCCTAGCGTTTCACCAACGCTAGGATTTATCATCACTTTAAATAAATGTTCAATAACATATCTGTGCATTTTTCTGGGCGGGGGAGTCTTAAACTTACAGTCAATCTTGGTATTTTTGCGTATTCATTTTATTGTATCTCATAATGTCACAATATTTTGTATATGGACAAACAGCGGTGCTTTTGTTAGTACACTGTTGTCCACATAGAATATTTTCTATACAAAGAAACAGAAATGATGGAAAGGAAATCCACACTCTTGTCATCAGGCTCTATACCTTATAAATTGTGATTGCTGGTAAATGTCACAGTAAAGGTAAATATGTAGGACAGCTGATGGTATTAGAAAGGGGCCTATTTTTGTTTTTAATATTATAAAATCCTCTTCCCCCTTGTACCCTCTTTGTTAACACATTTAAGAGGTGGGGGTGCTAAAAATGAGTTCTAATGGGTGTCTGGAAAACTGTCCCCTCTATAATTTTGCTCATTATATGCAGTCACTCTTTCTGATGCCAGTGAGGCACAATTCTTAAATTGATATGCAGTTCATATGTAAATCAAGGAAGGAACCCTCCTGTTGCAAATTATTATCTTATTATTTTCAGGGTGTTGTTAACCTGGGGCCCGATCCGATATGCAGCGTCGCCCACAAAAGCCGGCGACGCCGAATTTTGCGCGGGTTTGGTATCCTATATACGGCGTAACCTAGAAGTTACGCTCGTATATTTCTGCCTTCACCCGTAGTTTTTTGGGCCATAGACAGGTATACCAAACCCGCGCAGTTTGGTATCCAATATACACCGTAAGGACTTACGTGGCGAAAATAGAGAAATCTTACTCCATTTTCACCTCGCCACAAAATGCAGCCGTAGTAAGCCTTACGCTGTCTATTGGAGCCCCGTAACTCCCTAAACTACCTGCTAAATAAAACCTAACACCTAACGCATGCGCAATGTCTATCTACCTGTCAACCGCGATCCCCCGCCGCAATCCCTAATAAAGTATTTAACCCCTAAACCGCCGCTCCCGGACCCCGCCGCCACCTACATTAAAAGTATAACCCCCTAATGTGACCCCCCTACACCGTCGCCAGCTACATTACATACCCCCCTAATGTGAGCCCCTTACACCGCCGCCATCTACCTTACCTAGCCCCTAAAGTGAGCCCCTATCCCGCCGCCATCTACCTTACCTACCCCCTAAAGTGAGCCCCTACCCCGCCGCCATCTACCTTACCTACCGACTAAAGTGAGCCCCTACCCCGCCGCCATCTACCTTACCTACCCCCTAAAGTGAGCTCCTACCCCGCCACCATCTATTTTAAAAATATTAACCCCTAATTTAATCCCCCTACACCGCCGCCGCCTATATTAACTATATTAACCATAATTATATTAGGGTTAATATAGTTAATATAGTTATTATATTATATATATTAACTATATTAACCCTAATTATATTAGGGTTAATATAGTTAATATCGTTATTATATTATATATATATATTAAGTATAATAACCCTATCTAACTCTAACATCCCTAACTAAATTCTTATTAAAATAAATCTAATTAATATTAATATTATTAATTAAAATATTCCTATTTAAATCTAAATTCTTACCTATAAAATAAACCCTAAGATAGCTACAATGTAATTAATAATTACATTGTAGCTATTTTAGGGTTTATATTTATTTTACAGTTAACTTGGTATTTATTTTAACTAGATACAATAGCTATTAAATAGTTAATAACTATTTAATAGCTACCTAGTTAAAATAATTACCAATTTACGCTTGCTTGAAGACATCGCCGGATGGAAGAAGACTTCTCTGCCGCTTGCTTGAAGACATTGCCCGGATGGAAGAAGACTTCTCTGCAGCTTAATTGAAGACATCGCCCGGATGGAAGAAGACTTCTCTGCCGCTTGATTGAAGACATCGCCCGGATCAGATGAAGAGTTCTGCCCGGCTGGGTGAATCCAAGGTAGGGAGATCTTCAGGGGGGTAGTGTTAGGTTTTTTTAAGGGGGGTTTGGGTGGGTTTAGAATAGGGGTATGTGGGTGGTGGGTTGTAATGTTGGGGGGTCTTTTCTGTTATGTCTATGGACCCATGTCCAGAATGTTCTAAATTGATTAGGATTTCCTCATTCTCCTTAATCTTTGAGTCCATATCTATTATCAAAGTTTCTCTGTATTCTATAATGAGTTTTATTAATTGTCTGGAGGTGTTTATTAGGACAGACCTCCATTTCTCAGAGATGGAGTCAGACAGAGGGAAGGCACATTCTTTATGTGTTAAAAGCCCTTTCGGAATAATATCCAATTCCAGGCATTTTTTCAGGAATGAAATTTCAGCCTTATATTTCACCTCTGAAATTAGAAGTTTTTCTAATTCCCTGAATATAGACTGTATATCTACAGTCTCATCCTCATGTATTTCTATACTAATCATTTTAGTCTGTTTATTTACATTAATGGATACGTCTTGTCTAAGTGAGGTTAGAGTTTCCATATTTCTATGGAATTGCTTAAATATCTGTGAGTGGCAGCTGGAATAAGGCTAGGGGTTGGTAATCAAAGATACAGGAGTATACCCCAGCGCCAACAAAAACCTTGTGAGCCTGAGGCGGTGGTACCTAGCTCCCACCTGAAGAAAGATAACTGTGAGGAATGAGCCCAGGCGCCAACAATACGGAGGCTAAGGTTAGGTATAGGAGTGGACTATTTATAGCACTATTATGGTACTATTAAAATTGTAAAACAATTTATTACACAGAAATAAAACTTAAAAAACTCTTATAAAAACACAATACTCTTGTAAAAACACAATATTACATGTGCATGGATCCACGCTAATAAAACATAAAAACTTCAGAGCATAAATACATAGTAGAAGTAGACACAATGAAATTGGTGCTGATTAGTGTGATACTATAAAAGTTATTCCAGAGTGTTCAATTGGAAGAATTAGGAATACATAAAATTATAATTGAGTAAAAAATCCAGATTGCAATAAAAATAAATGTGGCAGTGTTCCAATACTTAATGTTCCAATAAAGGCGTAAAATTCAATGAAAAAATTGTGAAATAGTTGTCAATCCTGTGTGGAAAAATCAAATCAAATAAAATAAAATGTCATGAAATGTCAATCCTGTGGTTGTCAGTGAAACCAAAAAGGAAAAAATGAAAAATGAAAATGAAAAAATCAAAAAACAAAGTCAAAGAGCAAAATGAGTGGAAAGTTTAAATCCTTTGTGTGAGGGTTAATCCCTGTGTCCGGTGTTGATATCCTTATCCCTTAGTGTGTGGTATCCTTCTCCCTTAGAGTGTAGGGGCCCAAGGGGACTCTGCCCCAGTAAAAATACCAAAAGATGCTGAGTGCAATAATTCAAAGTGTAATCAACTAATACAAAAATGATAGAAAAAATGCAAAGTACAAAAATCCAAAAACTCAAAAATAGGAAACCTGTGAATAAAAAATATACACAATGTGTAAAACGTTTAAAAATGAGTACTCCTAATGAAATGAAGCTTACCAGGTCTACGCGTTTCGGCCCTTCCTAGGCCTTTATCAAGACTGATGGTAAGCTATAATTAGTGGTCTTATATAGGGGAAGTGAATCTGTAACCGGAAATAGACTTGATTTGTTACTTCCGGTTTTTCGTGGCTTTTAAACTTTCGTTATTCTGTTTAATTAGTTCTACTTGGTCTTAAATATTTAGTTTCAGATTGCATATGTGACATCTATAGATTGCTAAATCGTTTAAGACCTATAAACGATTAATCCCTAGCCTTCGCGATCCTATGACGTCACTTCCGGTAGGGGTATACAGCCGAATCTGTCTGATCTGTTTAGACCTTAATACAGAACGATCGGATCGCTAATGTGGCTAAATATTATGTGGTTAGCCTGATGTGCTTTAATAATTGTTCGTATTTCAAGTATTATACTTTTATTAGTAAATTTCGGTTCTGATTTTCGGATGTTCCTATTGGTTGTGACGTCACGGCATGTTGGCGCTTTTCATAGGCTCAGAAATTTAGCTAGGTCCTAACAGTAGAAGCCAGTTGTTTGTTAGTAACGGGGGTGTGTCTGGCTTTAGCAGCTTGGTTGGTTGTGTTTGTGCTGAGCCTAGTAATAACAGAGGGGAATAAAAGGCCATTTGTTTGTTAGTAACGGAGGTGTGTTTGGTTCTGGCAACTTGATAGGTTATATCTGCGCTGAACTCAATAGTAACAGAAGAGAATAGGAGTCAAAGTAGGAATTGAAATAAAGATAAACAAAAAAATATAAAAATAAAGGTACTTGTTGGTTGCAAATAATTGTCTTTGAATGATATCCTAATATACTTAGCATCATAATCAAATTGGACCTTTATAAGGCGGAATTGATATATGATGCTGACAAGAGATAGCGTGCTTGTATCTATAGAGCATGTCTTATGCTTTTTAACCCGCTTGGACCTTTGTGAAATGAATCTAATGTTAATATGATACTAACATATATATATATAAAACATATATATATAAAATTATATGTATGCTACTTAAAAAATCCAGACTGTCCTTAGCCATAATGGCTATATTGACTCATTTTAGATAATTGCATTGAAATCTTAAAGGAATATAACAAATTAAAATTAGTTATTTTTATCATTATCAAGATTTGTAATTTACCATCAGATTTTGCAGTAATGCAATGTTATTATCAGAATCATAGATTTGATAGACCTCTATATTATCTATATGAAACTGTGCTTTTAATTTATCAACCAAAAGTAGCTAATTTATTTACCTGTATAACTTAATTAAACATCCAAGTTCCAGGTTATAGATCCAATAACATAGCAACATTGCTTTTAAACCTTATAAGACCAATACATTGCTTACCATTGGCCTGGGTAGTAATAACAACAACAATCATTTATTAATTGCCACTATTCCGTTAAATCTTAGTCAGTATTAAAGGGCTTTGAGCCCCCTTGGAATAAAAGCACTATATAATACATTTATAGAAAAGGCATCTTTAGTTTTCTGGTAGATTTTAAAGCCACAATAGCAAAGACCTCTTTCTCTTGAAATCACATGCGCCCATTCGAGAGTAAAATTTCTTAGTAGATGTTCCATCAACATCAGTATAACTGCTGATTTAGATTATGAATGCCTTTTTCATGAGCATTTTTCACACCCTCAAACAGACATCTTGAGAAGCCTTGGAGGCTGTATTGTTAGTGAAAGGATGTGATGAATAAAAAAGTCACACTCCAAACGCTCTTCTGGAGGTGAAAATAGCAATACTGGAGTCATGTTACCTAGGCCTTAGTTAGAAATTGGGCACAAGGGAGAATGCAGATGTCTCTTAGTCTCAGAATTAATTAACTTTTTTGTTTGCTTTATTTATTTGTTAAATTTAAAAGAGGAAAGCATGTTTTGCAATGAATGCTGGGGATCATAAAAAAAAATCCATTAAAGTTTGTTGCTTAACTCTATTAAAATCTTCTTTAATGAGATCAGAATCATGATAGACTTGATATCCATCTATTACTTTTTATTGTTATTAAAGAAATAAACATAACCAATGTCTTTATATCTGTCACAAAAAGAAGCAGCAGTCAGCTATTGACATCGTTTTTTGTTTTTTTTTTTTTCTGTAATAGGCTTTCATTTCTTATTCTGTTAAGTGCAAATTGTATATTCTCTGACTTAGGCTATTTTTATGAATTAACTAATATGAGAATATTGTTTGTCTAAGCTGCTATCTCTATTATTTGTTCTTATGCTTCTGATTAATTATATAGAGCACTTGAAATAAGATATGTTTAACAATATACTATTTCCTGGTAAGAGATTTAAAATAAATACATTTTGCTGCGCTACTGCATTAACTGTTAAACAACCTTGCACCGTATTAATACACATAGTCTTTATTTGTATTGTATCACTGATTGTGCTCGCTATAAGAACATAAAAGCTCTGGACACCTGCACCTAATTCAGAAGCTATGTAAAGCTTTATATTTATTTT
Organism: Bombina bombina; assembly: GCF_027579735.1. Taxonomy (NCBI): domain Eukaryota; kingdom Metazoa; phylum Chordata; class Amphibia; order Anura; family Bombinatoridae; genus Bombina; species Bombina bombina. The sequence goes on from NC_069503.1 coordinate 251,764,590, forward strand.
AAAAAAGCATATTTGCACACCATTCTGCAGCTTCCTGTATGACCAATAATTGCATTTTTGTGTTACAGTTATACATGTTTTGTTGATTTGCTTTTTAATAAAAAAATAATAATGGATGGTGTCTTAGTATATTTTATACATTTTCTATATGAGAAGATATATAAAAATATTTCTTTCAGTGAATATAAACCTTTCAAGCTTTTTATTGATTGATTTTTTTGATTATAGAAGCCTCAAGTAAAATATTTAATTTATGTGTTATCTTTTTTTTATATATCTGCACTGTTTAAAAATAAATTGTATATATTCTATCAGAATCAAATATTTGAGACAATTAGGGCTAGATTTATCAAAGGCTAGGCGAACTCTGTATGTTCTTCGCCTGTAACTGCGCCCCAGCTCGCCTCCGGAGAGGCGCACATGTGCGCCTAAATTTATCAAACAAATAGACGTAATTTTGCGCAGGCAAGCTGGGGCGTAATAATGATAAATTGTGCCTGTCGGAAAAAGCATTTACTCCCTATCAATTCCCTATTTATCACTGTACATCCCTATAAATATTTGCGCCGCCATGTTTTGATTATTATCGGCGCAAAGCAATGATGAATAAGCAACTGGGCGTATTTGTAGGTTGGGTTGTTAAATTACGCCTATTACTAATGTATATTGGTGCACTTGGGAGCGCGCCTGTGCGCCTAGGCGAATGCAAGCGGAGTGCGAAGAAGTTTCTTTCAGATTTGCGCAATTATAGGCGCAGAGTGCTTTGATAAATATGAGGATCCGTTTGTATGCGTTATTTTGGACGATTTTAGAGGAGAATGGCTTTGATAAATCTAGCCCTTAGATAAATTTACCAAGTTGCAGGCAGACACATTATCAAGTGGAGAATCTGTCTGGCCACAATTGCCACTTGCGATACAGCATTGCTTAGTGAAATTTAAAATTGCTGTCTAGTAAAATCTTACCCCTTGCTTTCTTGCAACAAATAACATTAGAGCAGGGCCTGTCAGTCACCCGAAAATGCTATTTAAATTTGTAGTTGCATGCTTGCTAATGCGAGCTTGCGCCACACTCATACATATCAAGCTACCAACGCAGCTTGATACATTTTGGCATATACACTATATGGCCAAAAGTATATAGACATCTGACCATCACACCTATATGAGCTTGTTTCCTTCCAAAACCATGGGCATTAAACCATTGCCCCAGTTGGACGTAGGTACTATGTCACACAGTACTTTGTCCAAGGTACTGCGTTGACATAGTACCTTCGTCCAACCAGAGGCGCATGCTGCGATCCCTGCTGTCAGAATAGACAGCAGAGACCGCAGCTGGGGGCAAAGCCATCTGTCTTCATATGGTCATACTGATCGTGCTCCCTTACCATAGGAAGCCAAGTCGCTGATCGTTACAGAGAGTGACACTGTCTGTATCACTCTCTGTAACCATCCTCCGTTGATGCCAATGGGAGGTGTGGGAGGGAAGGAGGAAGGCAGGTAAATTAGTAAATTAGCCCAGGGGAGGAGGAGGAAGGAGTTGCATGGTTTTCTACACTATGGAAAAGTATTAGACAGGGGAGAGGGATGGGGCCTACACTATGAAACAATATTGAGGAGGAGGGACTCTATACAACAGGAAAAGTTGATCGAGGAGGGGGGCAAAAAACAAAACAAAAAAAAACAAACATTAAAATAAAACTTAAATATGTAACTGGCTTGCATCAGTGAAGACATAATTTGTGTCATACAAGTATGCTGCTAACTAGCAGCAATAACTTTTACTCAAAGCCTTTTTTCCTTATAGAAATATTTTGCAATAATTCTTATATTCAAACAAAAATGCAACCATGAACATTTCAGTTTTGACCTTTCTAGCCCTTTAATGCAGCTATTTATGTAAATGGCAGAAACGCCAACTATGGAAACTGTGGACAATATTGTTTAAACTCAATGAATATTGAACATGATGTAGCCCAGGTATTTTCAAAGTCTTAGGTGGTGGGCCTCCCCTCTGACAATAGCACCCCCCCCCCCCTTAAAAGATGTTACTTTATTTTTTTTTTATTTTTAAAGAAAAAATTTATATTTATTTTTAGTTTTAATTTAGGGACTTTACATATGATGCAGGGTTCACACACAGCTACAAATTAAGACAACAAATGCAATGCATTGTCTGAGCCAGGGGTCAAGTCCTACAAAAAAAAGTAAGGGAACTCACCAACACTTCCACCCCTCACAATTAATATTGTTTTATATACACACACACACAGTCACACACACACTGCATTTATATGTATATAATCTATACACTTTTGTTAATGAAAGCAAATTAAATCAAATGAAGAGTTGAATGGTTGCCTTTGGGCCTGAGAATCGTCCTCTGTCACAGAGTGTCACCCACTTTAGGTGCAATAGTCCTATTTCTGCTGAGGGGAGCTAAATAACCCCAGAGCAAGCCACACAGAAATGTAAGCACCATGTGTTACACACAGTGCAGGGTGATCACACAGCAGGACCGCTGACATGCTTGCATTTAGTGTTTAGTAGGAATTGTTACTGCCCATTACTAGAGGATCTCACTATTCTTCTAACCAGACTGTGCTCCATCTCCTCCCAAAACCAGCAGCAGCAGTGTTTCCTTAAAGGGACACTGAACCCAAATGTTTTCTTTCATGATTCAGATAGAGCATGTAATTGTAAGCAACTTTCTAATTTACTTCTATTATCAATTTTTCTTCATTCTCTTGCGATCTTTATTTGAAAAGAAGACATCTCAGCTAAGGAGGCAGCAAATTGTGGGTTCAGAACCATGGACAGCACTTGTTTAAAGGTGCTGTGCAATCAGCTAGGACAACCCAGGTTGTTCACCTAAAATGGGCCGGCATCTAAACTTACATTCTTGCTTTTCAAATAAACATACCAAGAAAATGAAGACAATTTGATAATAGGAGTAAATTAGAAAGTTGCTTAAAATTGCATGCTCTACAGTGTCCCTTTAAGTGTTTCTGTTCTCTGTCCAGAAGGAACTTAGTTCCTCCTGCAAAAATAGTGCAGGAACTCCGTTCCCATGCGTTCCCGCTCGACTTGACCACTGGTCTGAGCGACTTCTACCTCAGTGCCTTTCTTCCACCTATATCCCACCCTTTGCCTTATTCTACCACAACGTGGCACGTGTCATTGTCGGCTCTTAAATTTGTTTCTATGTTTTGCCAAAGTCAGCTGCTGCCTGTGGTTTCCATAGGATAGTGTGGTGTCACTGCTACCGCTCCTCCCCTTATATGCTTTAGCGCCACCCATGGGAGGGCCGCCTCACACTTTAAAAAGCTTAATAACTCTTTGTTGATGTTTATTTATGTTAAAACTAGTTTTTTTTTAAAAGTGCATATAACCAATAACTGATGGAGAAATTTAACCTTCACTGTTTTAGTTGCAAAAAAAAAAAACATCCCTTGAATTAAAGGGACAGTCTAGTCTAAATTAAACTTTCATGATTTAGATAGGGCATGCACTTTTAAACAACTTTCCAATTTACTATATAGTCACATTTAATTTGTCCTCTTGGTATTCTTTGTTGAAAGCTAAACCTAGGTAGGCTCATATGCTAATTTCTAAAACCTTGAAAGGCCGCCTCTTATCTCAGTATATTTTGACAGATTTTTACAGCTAGACAGCGCTAGTTCACGTGTGCCAAATAGATAAACGTTGTGCTCACTCCCATTGAGTTTTTTATGAGTCAACACTGATTGTCTAAAATGCAAGTTTGTCAAAAGAACTAAAATAAGGGGGCAGTCTGCAGAGTCTTAGATACAAGGTAATCACAGAGGTAAAAAGTGTATTAAAAACCGTGTTGGTTATGCAATACTGAGGAATGCGTAATAAATGGATTATCTATCTTTTTAAACAATAAAAATTCCGGAGTAGACTGTCCCTTTAAGCCTTGCCATTTCTCTGTTACACCAGCTTAAAGCAGCCATGTGAAAACAGGTTTTGTAGAAGTTCTGCAACAGCTTGCAAATAATAGCAATAGGGAGCTGTTACAGTGCCTTTATCATCTACTTTATTGACAACAGGAACTTGATTACTGCAGTTTTATTGTAAAAAGGTTGTTGCTGTTCAGTGATCTTCTTGCACTCAATTACCACAAGCATAGGGTCTAGCCTAAGGTTTCTAGCTAGAGTACTGAGGGAGCACCATCATTTTTTCATGTATAATAAAATAACTTTTCAGTTAATCTAATAATGAAATCTTATTAAAGGGTCAGTCTACACCTTAGTCATTTTTAAGTCTTACCTTAGATAAAACTGCAAATAGCCTCCTGCACCCCTTTTTATATCATGCAGCAGGAACAGTAAAACAGTTATTTTGAAATGAATATTGTTTCTGGCCTGTTTGAAATGGTTGCCAAGCTCCACCCACTGATGACATTATGATCTGGGCTGCATAATTCTTCCAATCACAAAAGGCTCACTAGTTGGATTTTACAGACTGTCAATGCTATTCAGCAGAGTGCATAGATGCAGCCCAGATCGTGATGTCATCGGTGGGTGGAGCTTAGCAGCCATTTCAAACTGGCCTAGAAACAATATTCATTCCTAAATAACTAAGGTGTAGACGGTCCCTTTAAGCATTTAAGCCATTTATCCTTGATGTTGGTATGTGTATGTATATATATATATATATATATATATATATATATACAGTATATATATTTACCAATTTGACTTTTTCATAACTTTAAGATTGAGTGGGCTTGTAACTTTTACCCTCTGGGCTAGTAACATTTAACCCTTGACTAGTAAACCATAGTGATATTTTTCCACCCCTGTATGTATATATTGTTTATCCAAAGCAGTCGAGGTTGTCTTTACCTGGGTATGCTGTTCATCCTGAGTATCAACACACTGCTCTAGGAAGCCATCTATTGGATACCTTTTTTTGTGTTTGTTTAATAAGGGTATAGTATATGTTATTTAAATGCCCATTTAAAAAAAATATTGTAGAGATTTCTGACAGGATGTTGACATTTTCAGTGATTTTATTTACATGTTTTGTTATTCCTTATTGTATTTGATAGTGAGTCTTTATCATTTTACATGGCCCTAGTGAATAGGGTAATTCCATTATTGATAAACTAGCAATAAGCAGTTATATGCCCGAACATTACCTTTGGTTAACACCTTAAGGACAAGGCCATTTTTCAATTTCTTTCCCTTAAGGACCAGGGCTATTTTTAATATAAATACAAGTAGCACTTTGCTATTTCCAAACCACTTTTTTTCAAAATTAGCGCTAATTACATTGGGACACTGATATCTTTCAGGAATCCCTGAATATCCCTTGACATGTATATATATATATTTTTTAGAAGACATCCCAAAGTATTGATCAAGGACCATTATGGTATATTTCATGCCACCATTTCACCGCCAAATGCGATCAAATAAAAAAAATCATTCACTTTTTCACAAATTTTTTTCACAAACTTTATGTTTCTCACTGAAATTATTTACGAAGAACTTGTGCAATTATGGCATAAATGGTTGTAAATGCTTCTCTGGGATCCCCTTTGTTCAGAAATAGCAGACATATATGGCTTTGGCGTTGCTTTTTGGTAATTAGTAGGCCGCTAAATGCCACTGTGCATCACACGTGTATTATGCCCAGCAGTGAAGGGGTTAATTAGGGAGCATGTAGGGAGCGTCTAGGGTTAATTTTAGCTTTAGTGTAGTGTAGTAGACAATCCCAAGTATTGATCTAGGCCCATCTTGGTATATTTCATGCCACCATTTCACCGCCAAATGCGATCAAATAAAAAATAAATTTCTGACTGAAATTATTTACAAACAGCTTGTGCAATTATGGCATAAATGGTTGTAAATGCTTCTCTGGGATCCCCTTTATTCAGATATAGCAGACATATATGGCTTTGGCGTTGCTTTTTGGTAATTAGAAGGCCGCTAAATGCTGTTGCGCATCACGCGTGTATTATGCCCAGCAGTGCTGGGGTTAATTAGCTAGCTTGTAGGGAGCTTGCAGGGTTAATTTTAGCTTTAGTGTAGAGATCAGCCTCCCACCTGACACATCACACCCCCTGATCCCTCCCAAACAGCTCTCTTCCCTCCCCCACCCCACAATTGTCCCCGCCATATTAAGTACTGGCAGAAAGTCTGCCAGTACTAAAATAAAAAGGTATCTTTTTTAATAGCATATTTACATATTCTACTGTGTAGGGTCCCCCCTTAGCCCCCAACCTCACTGACCTGTCTGCCAGTACCCAATTTATACAAAAATATATATATTTTTTTTTTCTGTAGTGTAGCTTCCCCCCAAAGACCATCCTCCCAGATCCCTTAGCTATTTATTAACCCATTCCCTCCCCCCTTTCGACCACTTAAAAGTATTATTTTTTTCTGTAGTGCAGCGGTTCCCACCCGCTCCCTCCCCGTGCACGCACCCGTCCGCCACCTCCCGTGCGTGCCCCCGGCAACCACGCCCCCGATCCCGACCCCCTCTTAATCCAAAAAGCCATCGATGGCCGCCCACGCTCCTCCCACTTCGACACCCACCAATGATTTTACATACAGCCCCAATGGCATTACATACAGTGCCCTGCGGTTTCTCTTAATCTCCTGGAGGAGTGTATTTGCCAGCAGATTTTGCAGCTCTGTGGTATCTGCAGCTTTTATCTGCTTTTTCCTTTCCTAAAGAGAAAACGCATGAGGACAGTTAAAAGATTCAGATAGTAAGGTTTCTGTTCCACTTTCTGCTACACAGGTTGCTTTCTCTCATAAGGCTAGTGAGGAGGATTCACTGGTAGTTTCTGAGGGTAAAATCTCCGATTTGGACATTATAATTCCTTCATCTGATGCTGAAGTGGTCTCCTTCAGATGTATGCTTGCACACCTTGTTTACTGTTAAAGGAGGTTTTAGCTACTTGGATGAAATTGATACCCCTGTCGTTGTCAACCCTTGGAAGTTTTGTAAACTTTATCATTTATATGATGTTACTTCATATGAGGAAGTGTTTTCTAGATGTGCCTTGGATATTTTTACAGGAATAGGAGAAGCTAGGGTGATACCTTTCTCCCTGTCTCCCGTCTTGTAAAGGATTTTCCTGTCTGTCTCCATTAAAATGCACAATGCCTTGAATAGAAGGGAGTTTTTCTACTATGGCTCAGAGAACTTCAATCCCTATAGAGGATAAATGCTCCTTTACAGATCCATGGATAAGAAGCTTGAGGTCTAATTGTTCATTTAGAGCAATGCCTTGTCTTATTAGACTTGCTGTGCTAGCCCGCTGGGCATTGTGGCTGAAATCTTGATCAGCTAAGAAGCATACCTGTGGCTTAGTGGTACAGCCTAGGCTCTAAAGTTCTGCAGTTGCAGGTTCAATATTTTATGTTTCCTCCAAACTCACGCTTCTGGCATTACCTTTCAAAGATGAGACCCTGTTTGGACTTGGTCCGGCAGAATTATCTTCTGACTTTACGGGTGAAAAAAGTTTTTTTCTACCACACGTCAAGAGAGTAAGACTAAAGGAAAGTTTTCCTTTTCCTCTTTCTGAAGGGTCAGTCATGTCTTTTGGAATCCAACCAACCTTTGTCCAATCTAAGATTTCCTCCCAGGGGCAGATTTCTCCTTCTAGAGTATCTGCAATCCAGGTATGATGAGAGGCATTCCTTGAACTGGGTTCAGGACCTTCCTCTCTGGGAAGGATAGTTCCAGTCCCAGTCTGGGAATGGGATCTATAAATTTTCCTCCAGTTTCTCAGGTTCTGACCTTCACAGTAGTATCCATTCTCCTTTGGTTCAAGAGGGTCTGTTCATAACGAACAAATACCTGAAGGATGTGTATTTTATTGTTCCCATGATTCGGGAGCTTCTCAAGTTTGAGTTTCGTCATCCTATAAAGATTTTTTAGGTCTTGGGGTATTGTAAGGGTGCCTTCCTGGACAATATATGGTTCAGGTGTCATCCCTCCTTCAAGCAAACTCTCTTTCAAGAGATCTTGCCCAATCTTCTTGCCCATGGATGGGAAATGAATCTGGAGAAGAGTTACCTTGTTCCATCTACAAGAGTGATTTTTTTGGTGACCTTAATTGATAATCAAGGATTTTTCCTTTTCTTCTCTCTGCAGTCTACTGTCCGGCCAACATCAAGCTCTAGTGGTCCGGTAGATAGCTTAGCCATCTTGCAACCAGAGGGTTGAGAGTTTGAATCTGGCTGCATTTGATTTTCCCTTCACTTTTCAGTGACTCAATATAGAGGGAATTGGTCTGATGTTTTCCATGGACATCATTCCCTTTGCTATTTTCCATAAAATGGGGAACATTCGGTTCTGTCTCAGAGGATAGATCTAGATCAGTCGAAAAGAGACTATCTCCTGTGGTGGTTTGTCAGGAGTATCTGTCTCAGGGTGCATGCTTCCGGAGACATTCCTGGGTGATGTGACCATGGACGTCAGCCTGCTGGGCTAGGAAACAGTCTGGGACATGTTTAAGGTGCAGGGTTTATAGGCTTGGAAGTGTCTGCTCTCCTCTTTAACATCTTGGAGTTGAGAGCAATTACAATGCTCTGATGGCTTGCCTTCCGTCGTCCTTAGCTTGGTTCCAGTCGGACAATATCACCTCAATGGCTTACATCAACCACCAGGGAGGAACTCGGAGTTCCTTAGCCATGTGGAGGTGACTTGGATTGTTCAGTGGGCGGAAGCTCATAATTGCTGTCTGTCATCCTCTTTCCAGGGGTGGACAACTGGGAATCGGACTTTCTGAACAGACAGATATTTCATCCTGGGGAGTGGTCTCTCCATCCGGAGGTTTTCTCCAGGTAAACCCTCAAATGGAGGGTTCCGGAGTTGGCTTCTGATGGTATTTCGGCAGAACGCCAAGCTTCCAAGGTACCGTTCAAGGTCAAGTGATCCGCAGGCCACCCGGAAAGATGCTCCGGCGGTTTCTTGGGATTTCAGTCTTGCATACCTATTTCCTCCATTTGCTTTCCTTCCACAAGTCATTGCTTGTATCAAACAGGAGAGAGCATCGGTAAGTCTAATAGCCCCTTTGTGGCCTTGCAGGATCTGGTATGCAGACCTAGTGGAGATTTCATCTCTCCCACCTTGAAGATTGCCTCTGAGGAAGGATCTTCTAATAAGGGTCCCTTCCTTCACCCAAATATAATTTCTCTGAAGCTGACTGCTTGGAGATTGAATGCTTAGTTCTGTCTAAGCGTGGTTTTTCTGACTCGGTCATTGAGACCATGATTCAGGCTCACAAGCCTGTTACTAGAAAGATCTTTATTGGTGTGAATCCATAGGCTACTCTAGGAGCAGGGTCAGGATTCCTAGGATTTTGTCCTTTCTCCAGGAAGGTCTGGAGAAGGGTTTGTCAGTCAGTATTCTGACGAGTCAGATTTCTGCATTATCTATTTTGTTACACAAGCGTCTGGAGGATGTGCCAGATGTGCAATCTTTTTGTCAGGCCTTGGTCAGAATCAGGCCTGTGTTTAAGTCTGTTGCTGTCACACCGCGCCATTCTAGCCGTTGCTAGGGGCGTGATGTCTCCTTCCCTGCTCGTTGCCAGGGGCAGTGTCGGCTCAGATGCGTGCGGCGCTGACGTCATCACTGCACGCTCCTGATGCCGGTCAGACCTCAGTGGCGCGAATCCTGCGCCTATTTAAACTTCCCCAGAACGATCTGTCACTGCCCAAGTATAGTTGTTACTTTGTGTACTCCTGGGTGTGACAGATCTTTCTTTCTAAGTGCCTAAATTCCGTTACTGAACCTGCCTGCCTGACTACTCTCCTGCCTTAACCCTTAAACTGCTGATTGATCACTGTTGCTGAATACTGCCTGCCTGACTACTCTCCTGCCTTAACCTATAAACTGCTGATTGATCACTGTTGCTGAATACTGCCTGTCTGACTACTCTAACTGCCTTAACCTGCTGGATTGATTACTATTGCCAAACCCTGCCTGCCTGACCATTCTAGTGGTTTATCCTTGGACTGCTTTGCTGTTGCCAAACCCTGCCTGCCTGACTATTCTAGTGGTTTATCTTTGGACTGCTTTGCTGTTGCCAAACCCTGCCTGTCTGACCATTCTAGTGATTTATCCTTGGACTGCTTTGCTGTTGCCAAACCCTGCCTTCCTGACCATTCTAGTGGTTCATCCTTGGACTGCTTTGCTGTTGCCACTGGGGACTGTCCTGTCTGTGGTGAGTGCCGCCTTCCTCATCTCGCTAACGTTCTCTGCTCTGGGATATTCCCTATCATTCCAGCTCGACGCAGGCATAACAAGACTACTGGCTGAGTTTGGTCTGATAGAGGAGTATCCCACGAGCGTTACATTATACTTGGGCCATGCAGCCAGATAAGGTGGCACAAGCTGTTTATCTTCAGGGACAGATGTTGGGAACCCATACCACACAGTTGCAGAATATGGACTCCAATTTAGAGGCTATTACCGCTCAACTCTTCTTACTAGTTGCAGCGAAGGATGCCGCTCCTGTTACTACACCACCAACCCCTACTCCTAGTACTGTGACTTCTTCCTCTGCTTCTGGACGTATACCCCGGATACCCTTGTCTGACAAGTATGATGGTACTATTGATTGCAGGGGCTTTCTAAACCAATGCAGGCTGCACTTCCGCAACCATCCTCACACCTTTCAGTCTCACCAGTCAAGGGTCACCTTTATCATTTCCTTGCTAAAGGACAAGGCCAGGGCAATAAGACTGTGGCACAATTTGCCATCGAGTTCCGCACCTGAAACCACTTGGGATGGCAGTCCTCTCTTGGCAGCCTTTAGAAGGGGGTCTCCATAAGCGCATCAAAGATGAACTCGCTTATCGTGATATTCCTTCTTCTTTGGATGACTTTATAGCGATTTGTATCAATCTGGACTCTCGCTTTCAGAAAAGACAAGCTGAAAGAGACAGAACAAGGAGGTTTCTTCCCTCCCATCCTCCTATTCGCCCAGTTTCGGCAGCATCCACTACCCCTTCAGCAGCTCCAGTTACCTCAGTAGAGGAACCCATGGATCTCTCCTCCTTCAGAGTCTGAAAGGCAGATAAGGAGACTGAGACTATGTTTTTATTGTGGATCTAACACCCACCAACTAAAGGACTGTGACATTCGGCCGGAAAAAAACAATGCTTAGTGGATAGCACAGGGGTACCTCTAAGCATGATCTCAACTAAATTCCCTCACTTCTCTCGGATCCTGGTACCTGTTACCCTTACCTTCCTTCAGAATACTGTCCACACTCAAGCCTTCATTGATTTAGGGGCAGCTGGAAACTTCCTCGATCACCGTTTTATGATTCAAGCTGGTTTGCCTCTTCTGCAGAAAAGACACTGTCTCAAAATAACTACCCTGGATGGCACCCCCCTTGGTTTGGACGTGATCCATTTTGAGTCAGCACCCCTGACCCTGACTGTGGGAGTCCTCCACACTGAACAGCTGCAGTTTGAGGTCATTCATTCTCCAGCACAGCCTGTCATCCTTGGTCTTCCTTGGCTTCGGGTACACAATCCACAGTTTGACAGGGCTGAGGGACAACTGTCCTCCTGGGGTACCTCCTGTTTCCACTCCTGCTTTGCTAAAGTCATTCCTCTGCCCCGTATTCCCATAGGCAGTATACAGACTCCTTCAAACCTTCCTTCAGTTTACAGGGACTTCGCTGATGTGTTTGAGAAAAAAGCAGCCAACGTGCTGCCACCCCACCGTCCTTATGATTGCAAGATCGATCTCTTTCCCGGAGCTCCACTTCTTAAAGGGAAGACTTATCCACTCTCCAAGGCTGAAGCCAAATCCATGGAGGAGTACATTCAAGAGAACCTAGCTAAAGGTTTCATTCACCCTTCCTCCTCTCCTGCTGGGGCTGGCTTCTTTTTTGTCAGTAAGAAGGATGGTGGTCTCAGACCCTGCATTGACTACAGGGCCTTGAACAACATAACCATCAAGAATCGCTATCCCATACTATTGATCATCGAACTGTACGACTCACTCCAGGATGCTCGCTTTTTCACCAAATTGGACTTACGTGGGGCATACAATCTGATTCGCATCTATTCAGGCCACAAATGGAAGACCACCTTTAACACAAGATCAGGGCATTACAAATACCTCGTAATGCCTTTTGGGCTGTGTAACACCCCTGCAGTCTTCCTGGCATTTGTCAACGATGTCTTCCGTGACCTCCTCAACCGCACTGTCATCGTTTATCTGGATGATATCCTTGTTTTCTCTTCCAGTTTAGAGGAGCATCATAGGCACGTGAGACAGGTGCTTCTTCGTCTCAGAGACAATTCTTTGCTAGCCAAGCTAGAAAAATGTGAGTTTGATCAGGTTCAGATTCAATTCCTTGGTTATGTCATCTCGAAGGAGGAATTTGCCATGGATCCTGCTAAACTCACCGCAGTTCTAGAATGACCTCAACCTACCTCTTTAAAGGAATTGCAGAGGTTCTTGGGATTCTCCAATTATTACCACAAGTTTATAAAGAACTTTTCTCAAACAGTCGCTCCTCTCTAAATTGACAAAACGGAACAAAAACTGTAAACATTGGCCTCCTGAGGCCATAAATTATCTGAAAATGCTTTCTGTTCAGCTCCTGTGCTCCGACATCCTGATCCTGATCTACAGTTCACTTTAGAGGTAGATGCCTCCGAGATAGGGGCTGGAGCAGTTCTTACCCATAGGGACCCTTTGACTTCCAAGTCACACCCTGTAGCCTTTTTCTCTAAACGCTTTACTCCTGCTGAGAGGAACTACAATGTGGGTAATCGTGAACTCTTAGCCATTAAGATGGCCTTGACTGAATGGCATCATTGGTTAGAGGGCACCCCCAATCCTATTCAGATTCTCACCGACCACAAGAATCTGACTTACCTAGAGACTGCTCATTGACTGAATCCTCGACAGGCCAGGTGGGCCTTGTTCTTTTCATGTTTTAACTTTGTGGTCTCTTATATTCCTGGGACCAAGAACAAGAAGGCGGACGCCCTTTTTCGTCAGTTCCCTCACTCAAGTGATTACTCAGAAGCTCCTATTGAACACATCATACCCCCCTCCTGTGTGGTTGCTCAACTCAATACCACCCTTCTGCAAAGATTGCAACATGCACAGTCGAGTAAACCTCCTGCTGCAAGCATGGCCTCCGATATCCTCTTTGTACCCCTGAACCTGCATATCCCTGTGCTAGCCTGGGCTCATGATAGCAAAATCTCAGGACATCCTGGTTCAACTAGGACTTTTAAGCATCTTTCCCAACATGTTTGGTGGCCTACTATGAAGTCTGACGCTCAGGATTATGTGAAAGCCTGCACTATCTGTGCTGCCAACAAGAATCCTCGATCTTTGCCTCCCGGCTTGCCGCAACCATTGGCCATTCCCAAACAACCATGGACACACATAACAATGGACTTCATTGTGGACCTTCCTTCTTCCGACCACCATCCAGTTATCTGGGTTGTGGTGGACCGCTTTTCCAGACTGGCTCACTTTGTACCCCTAATCAAACTGCCTTCTGCGCAAGAATTATCATCCCTTTTTTCTCTTGCATGTGGTACAACTTCATGGCATTCCTGTGAATATCGTTTCCGACAGAGGTCCACAGTTCATCTCTGCCTTCTGGAGAGCCGTTTGTAAGTTGATTGGAACCACTGTTTCCTTGTTGTCTGGCTACCATCCTCAGACCAATGGACTAACTGAGAGAACAAATCAGGATCTTGAAGCCTACCTTAGAGCCTTTGTCAACACTCGCCATACCAACTGGTCTAAATTGCTACCCCTAGCTGAGCTGGCAAGAAACACATCTCTTCGATGTTCTCCGTTTCAAGCCGCAGCAGGGTATCAACCTCATGTTTTCCCTCTTTCAGTTCAGTCCACTGGGGTCCCTGCCGCAGACCGACATGTCACTGAACTCACCACTCACTGGCAACGTATTCGCTCTCAGCTGCCTTCAGCTATCTCTAGATATAAGAAATTTGCTGATCATCATAGGGCTTCTGAATGTGCCATTCCAGTTTGTGAACGTGTTTGGATCTCTACTCGACATATTCGTCTACGTCAAGCCTGTCACAAATTGGGGCCTAGCTTTATCTGTCCTTACAAGGTCCTGAAAAGACTGTCTCCTGTTGCCAACAAAGTGGCCTTGCCAAAAACCCTACGCATACATCCAGTCTTCCACATCTCACTACTTAAACCTTACATCAAGAATAGATATACCCGGCTCCGAGTTCCTCCTCCTCCGCTCCTTGTCCGTGGTGACCCCGAATATGAGGTAGCTAAGATCCTGGACTCCAGATACAGGCGCAGACAACTGCAGTATGCCCATGATGTACATGCTCCTTCTCCGGTCATCATGCCCATGATGTACATGCTCCATCACTGGTCTCCAGATTCCATGCTGCTCATCCTTTGAGGCTGACTCTGGTTCCAGGAGGGAACCCTTGAGAGGGAGGGGGGCTATGTCATGCCGCGCCATTCTAACATTGCTAGGGGCTCGGCATCTTCTTCCCTGCTCGTTGCCAGGTGCAGTGTTGGCTCAGATGTGTGCAGCGCTGACGTCATTGCCGCACGCTTCTGATGCCGGTCAGACCTCAGTGGTGCGAATCCTGTGCCTATTTAAACTTCCCCAGAACGATCTGCCACTGCCCAAGTATAGGTGTTACTTTGTGTACTCCTGTGTGTGACAGATCATTCTTTCTAAGTGCCTAAATTCCGTTACTGAACCTGCCTGCCAGACTGCTCTCCTGCCTTAACCCTTAAACTGCTGATTGATCACTGTTGCTGAATACTGCCTTCCTGACTACTCTCCTGCCTTAACCCTTAAACTACTGATTGATCACTGTTGCTGAATACTGCCTGTCTGACTACTCTACCTGCCTTAACCCTTAAACTGCTGGATTGATTACCGTTGCCAAACCCTGCCTGCCTGACTATTCTAGTGGTTTATCCTTGGACTGCTTTGCTGTTGCCAAACCCTGCCTGCCTGACCATTCTAGTGATTATCCTTGGACTGTTTTGCTGTTGCCAAACCCTGCTTGCCTGACCATTCTAGTTGTTTATCCTTGGACTGCTTTGCTGTTGCCAAACCCTGCCTGCCTGACCATTCTAGTGGTTCATCCTTGGACTCCTCTGCTGTTGCCACTGGGAACTGTCCTGTCTGTGGTGAGTGCCGCCTTCCTCATCTCGCTAACTTTCTCTGCTCTGGGATATTCCCTATCATTCTGGCTCGACGCCGGGATAATAAGACTACTGGCCGAGTTTGGTCTGATAGAGGAGTATCCCACGAGCGTTACAGTTGCTCCTCCCTGAAGCCTTTTTTCTTTCATGATTCAGACAGAGCATGCAATTTTGAACAACTTTCTAATTTACTTCTATTATCAATTTTTCTTCATTTTCTTGCTATTTTTATTTGAAAAAGAATGCATCCCAGCTAAGGAGCCAGCACATTTTTGGTTTAGGACCATGGACAGCACTTGTTTATTGATGCTGTCCAATCAGCAAGGACAACCCAGGTTGTTCACCAAAAATGGGCCGGCATCTAAACATATATTCTTGATTTTCAAATAAACATAACAAGAGAATAAAGAACAATAGGAGTAAATTAGAAAGTTGCTTAAAATTGCATGCTCTATCTGAATCGCAAAAGAATTTTTTTTTGATTCAGTGTCCCTTTAACCTTGTTCTGCAGCAGGCTCCGTTTGAGCAATTGCATTCCATAGATATTAAGTTGTTTTCTTGGAAGGTTTTGTTTCTTATTGCTATCTCTTCTGTTCGGAGAGTCTCGGAACTCTCGGCTTTGCAGTGTGATTTGCCTTATCTTATCTTTCATGCTGATAAGGCGGTTCTTCGTACTAAGTTAGGTTTTATTCCTAAAATGGTTTTGTATAGAAATATTAATCAGGAAATTGTTGTTCCTTCGTTATGTCCTAATCCTTCTTCTCATAACGAAAGTTTGTTGCACAACTTGGATGTTATGCATGCTTTAAAATTTTATCTACAGGCGACTTAGGATTTTCGCCTGTCTTTTGTCTTGTTTGTTTGGGTACTGCTACTTTTCTTTCTGTCTGGTTGAGAAGTATAATTTGTTTGGCTTATGAGACTGCTGGTCAGCAGCCTCTTGAGAGGATTACGGCATATTCCAAGAGGGCTGTCTTCTCTTCTTGGGCTTTCAAAAATGAACCTTCTGTGGAACAGTTTTGCAAGGCTGCAAATTGGTCCTCTCTGCATACTTTTTCTAAATTTTACCAATTTTATACTTTCGCCTCGACTGAGGCTTCCTTTGGGAGAAAGGTTCTTCAAGCGGTGGTGCTTTCTGTTTAGGTCTACCTGTCTTGTCCCTCCCTAGTCATCTGTGTCCTATAGCTTGGGTATTAGTTCCCAACAGTAAACAATGACATTGTGGACTCAACATATCTTAGGAAAGAAAACAAAATTTCTCTTGTTAAGTGTATCCAGTCCACGGATCATCCATTACTTGTGGGATATATTCCCTTCCCAACAGGAAGTTGCAAGAGGATCACCCACAGCAAAGCTGCTATATAGCTCCTCCCCTCACATGTCATATCCAGTCATTCTCTTGCAACCCTCAACATAGATAGGAGGTCGTGAGAGGAGTGGTGTTTTATACTTAGTTTATTTCTTCAATCAAAGGTTTGTTATTTTTAAATGGCACCGGAGTGTGCTGTTTTTTCTCAGGCAGTATTTGGAAGAAGAATCTGCCTGCGTTTTCTATGATCTTAGCAGAAGTAACTAAGATCCACTTGCTGTTCTCACACATTCTGAGGAGTGAGGTAACTTCAGAAAGGGAATGGCGTGCAGGTTTCCTGCAACTAAGGTATGTGCAATAAAATATTTTTCTAAGGAATGGAATTGACTAAGAAAATGCTGCTGATACCGAAGTAATGTAAGTAAAGCCTTAAATGCAGTGAAAGCGACTGGTATCAGGCTTATTAATAAGGATGTAAGTAAAGCCTTAAATTCAGTGAAAGCGACTGGTATCAGGCTTATTAATAGAGATATATACTCTTCAAAAAATGTGTTTTAAAACGTTTGCTGGCATGTTTAATCGTTTTTTAACGTACATTTGGTGATAAAACTTATTGGGGCATAATTTTTTCACATGGCTGGCTTAATTTCTGCATAGAAACAGTTAACTGAGACTTCCCACTGTTGTAATATGAGTGGGAGGGGCCTATTTTAGCGCTTTTTGCGCAGTAAAAATTCAGACTCAGACTTCCTGCTTCTTCCTGCATGATCCAGGACTTCTCTAGAGGGCTCAAAAGGCTTCTAAAGTCATATTGAGGGAGGTAATCGGTCACAGCAGAGCTGTGACTGTTTTAAAAAACGTTTTTCTCTATTGTTTATCCGTTTTGGGTATTAAGGGGTTAATCATCCATTTGCAAGTGGGTGCAATGCTCTGCTGACTTACTACATTTACTGTGAAAATTTGGTTGGTATAACTGCTTTGGTTCATTGTTATTTCAACTTGAGACAGGTTTTGTGCTTCTTAAAGGCGCAGTAGCGTTGTTTATATTGCTTGTAAACTTATTGTGAAGTGTTTTTCAAGCTTGCCAGTCTTATTGCTAGTCTGTTTAAACATGTCTGACATAGATGAATCTACTTGTTCATTATGTTTGAAAGCCAGTGTGGAACCCCATAGGAATATGTGTACTAAATGTATTGATTTCACTTTAAATAATAAAGGTCAGTCTTTATCTATAAAAGAATTATCACCAGACGACGAGGGGGAAGTTATGCCGACTAACTCTCCTCACGTGTCAGTACCTTGCATGCTATTATGGCGCCAAGTGCATCAGAGACGCCATAGCAATTACTTTACAGGACATGGCTACAATCATGAATAATACCCTGTCAGAAGTATTATCTAGATTGCCAGAATTGAGAGGCAAGCGAGATAGCTCTGGGATTAGGAGAGATGCAGAGCGCGCTGGTGCTGTAAGAGCCATGTCTGATACTGCGTCACAGTTTGCAGAACATGAGGACGGAGAGCTTCATTCTGTGGGTGACAGATCTGATCCGGGGAAACCTGATTCAGAGATCTCTAATTTTAAATTTAAGCTTGAGAACCTCCGTGTATTGCTTGGGGAGGTTTTAGCTGCTCTGAACGACTGTAACACAGTTGCAATTCCAGAGAAATTGTGTAGGCTGGATAGATACTATGCGGTACCGGTGTGTACTGATGTTTTCCCTATACCTTAAAGGCTTACAGAAATTATTAGCAAGGAGTGGGATAGACCCGGTGTGCCCTTTTCCCCGCCTCCTATATTTAGAAAAATGTTTCCAATAGACGCCACTACACGTGACTTATGGCAGACGGTCCCTAAGGTGGAGGGAGCAGTTTCTACTTTAGCAAAGCGTACCACTATCCCGGTTGAGGATAGTTGTGCTTTTTCGGATGCAATGGATAAAAAATTAGAAGGTTACCTTAATAAAATGTTTGTTCAACAAGGTTTTATCCTGCAGCCCCTTGCATGCATTGGGCCTGTCACTGCTGCTGCGACATTCTGGTTTGTGTCTCTGGAAGAGGCCATTCACACAGCTCCATTGGATGAAATTATGGACAAGCTTAAATCACTTAAGCTAGCTAACTCATTTGTTTCTGATGCCATTGTACATTTGACTAAACTAACGGCTAAGAACTCCGGATTCGCCATCCAGGCGCGGAGGGCGCTATGGCTTAAATCCTGGTCAGCTGACGTGACTTCTAAATCTAAATTACTTAATATCCCTTTCAAGGGGCAGACCTTATTCGGGCCCGGCTTGAAGGAAATTATTACTGACATTACTGGAGGTAAGGGGCATACCCTTCCTCAGGACAGGGCCAAACCAAAGGCCAAGCAGTCTAATTTTCGTGCCTTTCGAAATTTCAAGGCAGGAGCAGCATCAACTTCCTCCGCTCCAAAACAGGGAGGAACTGTTGCTCATTTCAGACAGGCCTGGAAACCTAACCAGTCCTGGAACAAGGGCAAGCAGGCCAGAAAACCTGCTACTGCCCCCAAGACAGCATGAAGGAATGGCCCCCTATCCGGAAACGGATCTAGTGGGGGGCAGACTTTCTCTCTTCACCCAGGCATGGGCAAGAGATGTCCAGGATCCCTGGGCGTTGGAGATCATATCTCAGGGATATCTTCTGGACTTCAAGGCTTCCCCTCCTCAAGGGAGATTTCATCTTTCAAGGTTATCAGAAAACCAGATAAAGAAAGAGGCATTCCTACGCTGTGTACAGGACCTCCTAGTAATGGGGGTGATCCATCCAGTTCCGTGGACGGAACAAGGACAGGGATTTTATTCAAATCTGTTCGTGGTTCCCAAGAAAGAGGGTACCTTCAGACCAATTTTGGACCTAAAGATCTTAAACAAATTCCTAAGAGTTCCATCATTCAAAATGGAAACTATTCGGACCATTCTACCCATGATCCAAGAGGGTCAGTACATGACCACAGTGGACTTAAAGGATGCCTACCTTCATATACCGATTCACAAAGATCATCATCGGTTCCTAAGATTTGCCTTTCTAAACAGGCATTACCAATTTGTAGCCCTCCCCTTCGGGTTGGCTACGGCCCCGAGAATCTTTACAAAGGTTCTGGGCTCACTTCTGGCGGTTCTAAGACCGCGAGGCATAGCGGTGGCTCCGTATCTAGACGACATCCTGATACAGGCGTCAAGCTTTCAAATTACCAAGTCTCATACAGAGATAGTTCTGACATTTCTGAGGTCGCATGGGTGGAAAGTGAACGTGGAAAAGAGTTCTCTATCACCACTCACAAGAGTCTCCTTCCTAGGGACTCTGATAGATTCTGTAGAAATGAAAATTTACCTGACGGAGGCCAGGTTATCAAAACTTTTAAATGCTTGCCGTGTTCTTCATTCCATTCCACGCCCGTCAGTGGCTCAGTGCATGGAAGTAATCGGCTTAATGGTAGCGGCAATGGACATAGTGCCATTTGCGCGCCTGCATCTCAGACCGCTGCAATTGTGCATGCTAGGTCAGTCGAATGGGGATTACTCAGATTTGTCCCCTCTACTAAATCTGGATCAAGAGACCAGAGATTCTCTTCTCTGGTGGCTATCTCGGGTCCATCTGTCCAAGGGTATGACCTTTCGCAGGCCAGATTGGACGATTGTAACAACAGATGTCAGCCTTCTAGGCTGGGGCGCAGTCTGGAATTCCCTGAAGGCTCAGGGATCGTGGACTCAGGAGGAGAAACTCCTCCCAATAAATATTCTGGAGTTAAGAGCAATATTCAATGCTCTTCTAGCTTGGCCTCAGTTAGCAACACTGAGGTTCATCAGATTTCAGTCGGACAATATCACGACTGTGGCTTACATCAACCATCAAGGGGGAACCAGGAGTTCCCTAGCGATGTTAGAAGTCTCAAAGATAATTCGCTGGGCAGAGTCTCACTCTTGCCACTTGTCAGCGATCCACATCCCAGGCGTGGAGAACTGGGAGGCGGATTTTCTAAGTCGTCAGACTTTTCATCCGGGGGAGTGGGAACTCCATCCGGAGGTGTTTGCTCAACTGGTCCATCGTTGGGGCAAACCAGAACTGGATCTCATGGCGTCTCGCCAGAACGCCAAGCTTCCTCGTTACGTATCCAGGTCCAGGGACCCGGGAGCGACGCTGATAGATGCTCTAGCAGCTCCTTGGTTCTTCAACCTGGCTTATGTGTTTCCACCGTTTCCTCTGCTCCCTCGACTGATCGCCAAGATCAAGCAGGAGAGAGCATCGGTGATTCTGATAGCGCCTGCGTGGCCACGCAGGACCTGGTATTCAGACCTGGTGGACATGTCATCCTGTCCACCATGGACTTTACCTCTGAGGCAAGACCTTCTAATACAAGGTCCTTTCAATCATCCAAATCTAATTTCTCTGAGACTGACTGCATGGAGATTGAACGCTTGATTCTATCAAAGCGTGGCTTCTCCGAGTCAGTTATTGATACCTTAATACAGGCACGAAAGCCTGTTACCAGGAAAATCTACCATAAGATATGGCGTAAATACCTTTATTGGTGCGAATCCAAGAGTTACTCATGGAGTAAGGTTAGGATTCCTAGGATATTGTCCTTTCTCCAAGAGGGTTTGGAAAAAGGCTTATCAGCTAGTTCGTTAAAAGGACATATATCTGCTCTGTCTATTCTTTTGCACAAGCGTCTGGCAGAGGTTCCAGACGTCCAGGCTTTTTGTCAAGCTTTGACTAGGATTAAGCCTGTGTTTAAAACTGTTGCTCCTCCGTGGAGCTTAAATTTGGTTCTTAAAGTTCTTCAAGGAGTTCCGTTTGAACCCCTTCATTCCATTGATATTAAACTTTTATCTTGGAAAGTTCTGTTTTTGATGGCTATTTCCTCGGCTCGAAGAGTCTCGGAGTTATCTGCCTTACATTGTGATTCTCCTTATCTGATTTTCCATTCAGACAAGGTAGTTCTGCGTACTAAACCTGGGTTTTTACCTAAGGTGGTTTCTAACAGGAATATCAATCAAGAGATTGTTGTCTCGTCATTGTTTCCTAATCCTTCTTCAAAGAAGGAACGTCTTTTACATAATCTGGACGTAGTCCGTGCCTTGAAGTTCTACTTACAGGCAACTAAAGATTTTCGTCAAACATCTGCCCTGTTTGTCGTTTACTCTGGGCAGAGGAGAGGTCAAAAGGCTTCGGCAACTTCTCTCTCCTTTTGGCTTAGAAGCATAATACGCTTAGCCTATGAGACTGCTGGACAGCAGCCCCCTGAAAGGATTACAGCTCATTCTACTAGAGCTGTGGCTTCCACCTGGGCCTTTAAAAATGAGGCCTCTGTTGAACAGATTTGCAAGGCTGCGACTTGGTCTTCGCTTCACACTTTTTCAAAATTTTACAAATTTTACACTTTTGCTCCTTCGGAGGCTGTTTTTGGGAGAAAGGTTCTTCAGGCAGTGGTTCCTTCCGTTTAAGTTCCTGCCTTGTCCCTCCCATCATCCGTGTACTTAAGCTTTGGTATTGGTATCCCACAAGTAATGGATGATCCATGGACTGGATACAGTTAACAAGTGAAAACATAATTTATGCTTACCTGATAAATTTATTTCTCTTGTAGTGTATCCAGTCCACGGCCCGCCCTGTCCTTTTAAGGAAGGTCTAAATTTTTAATTAAACTACAGTCACCACTGCACCCTATGGTTTCTCCTTTCTCGTCTTGTTTCGGTCGAATGACTGGATATGACATGTGAGGGGAGGAGCTATATAGCAGCTTTGCTGTGGGTGATCCTCTTGCAACTTCCTGTTGGGAAGGGAATATATCCCACAAGTAATGGATGATCCGTGGACTGGATACACTACAAGAGAAATACATTTATCAGGTAAGCATAAATTATGTTTTATGCTTACCTGATAAATTTATTTATTTCCGGATATGGAGAGTCCACGACCCGCCCTTTATTTTTAGACAGTTATTTTTTTTACTAAACCTCAGGCACCTCTACACCTTTGTGTTACTCCTTTTTTCTCCATTTCACTTTGGTCAAATGACTGGGGTTTGTGCGAAGGGGAGTGATACTTGACCAGTTGGGCTGTGGTGCTCTTTGCCTCCTCCTGCTGGCCAGGAGTGATATTCCCAACAGTAAATGATGACGTTGTGAACTCACCATATCCGGAAATAAATACATTTATCAGGTAAGCATACATTTAGTTTTTCTGTATATTTACTGTACATATTTCACATTCTAATGTTCTTCACTTACTGGATAATATTCATTTTATTATAAATACATATTTCTATATATGTGTATATACCTATACCTGTATAGCTATTCCTATAGATATACAGGTGCAGATATGTATTTTACATGAACAGTATCAGATCTAGTTATAGAAATATATATATAATAATAAAAAGTAAAACATTTCTTTGTGATGAACATAGGCATGTAAAATGTGTGTGTTGCGCATTTTGTATCACGATTTAGATTTAAATGTGGTCAGGTTAGTGCATGTGAATTAGTAATCTTAGGGTTCATCATTGAAATTTTACATATAAAATATTTAAAAAAATATATTAAATTATTAAAAATGATTAAACATACTGTAAAATATTCTAAATAATCCATAGAATATATCTATATATTTTACAGTATCTTTAATTTTTTTAATAATCTTAAAAAATATTTTGTATGTAATATTTCAGTTTTACCTCTTATTCAACAGGGTCAATTTATATCAATAGTTCTAGTCCTAGACCATTTCCAGCTTCTAAGCTATGCCTTTCAGGGCAAATATTTTCAGTTTGTGGCTCTTTCATTTGATCTATTTACAGCTCCCAGAATTGTGTTTCGCAATTTCGATTTAAATGTTGTCTGGTTAGCACACATGAAAACTTAGTAATTTTTTAAAATTATTACATACTGCAAAATATTCTAAATAATCCATAGAATAGATCTGTATATGTTTCATTTGTAATATTTGTTTTTAATATTTTATATGTAATATTTCAATAACGCACTTTAAGATTACTAAGTTTTCATGAGCACTAAATTGAAAAACACGATGCACAAAAAACATATTTTACATTCCTATGTTATTTACATAGAAAAAAAATACTTTTTATTATTAAATATATATTTCTATATATGTGTGATACTGTTTATGTGAAATACATATTTATACCTATATATATATAGGATAGCTATTTAGGTAAAGGTTTATACAGATATATATATATATATATATATATATATATATATATATATAAATATGTGTTTAATAATAAAAAGGACATATTCTGCTATGTGAAGAACATTGGAATATGAAATATTAATAATTAATGTTGGGTTTAGCACTCTTGAATACGCAGGGCAGGGTTAGCGTGCAAGTACGGGTGTTTTTTTCCAGTTTTCGCGCTTCATTGACTTACATGTTAGAAGTTAACGGAATTGTGATACTTTTATTGGGAGCGAAAACTTTTTACTTTCAAATAATACGAGTGCAACCCGACGAGCACAAAATGCCTCCGCCTAGTGAAGTTAACGCAGGGGCACTAATTTGCACGCCACTGATAATCTAGCCATAAGTAGCTAAAAATGGACTTTTGCTAAAGCTCAGTTACACTGTATTATGTATTATTTCAAGATAATCTAATGTTATAACTATCATTTGTGTAATATATTAATAATATAGTTTTAGATAATTAGGCGTTCATATTTGGCGTGTTCAAATGAAAATATTCCTTACTAATCTGTATAAAAATATATGCAAATCCATCCAATTCAATAGCAAATGCAGTTGAACTAAAAACCAGCGTAATAAAATGATTTTATTTTAATTAACAATACCAATAGTGTAAGACCTTTGTCTGCTTTGGATCACAATTTTGTAACTATTTTTTCCTAAATATTGTAGTTTTCTCTTTTTTTGCCCTTTGCCTACATTTCTTCTTATCAGCAGAGTTGCTAAACATTTGAAGATAGAATAAAAATTGTGGCCAGAAGGAAGCTAAGAATCTTGTTTTCACCTGTCAAAAAGATGCCCACATAGATGTGTGGCTGTATTGCAGAGAGAGTGAAATGTGACAGCAACTGACAAAACAAAGTGATTGCTTGAAATGCAGAGGAGCAAAGGTTCAATTTAATGTGCTATGAAGGAGTTGAAAGTTCAGCTCCCGGGAATAGTCTGCAACAAGTAATATATTGTGTGTTTGAATCAAAAGCAAAAATCCCTTTTGTAATTCTCTGCTTGAATTTGATTTTATGATGGGTTTTATTTCACATGATCTAATGCTGTTACAATTGAGTTTTCAGAATTAAAATTGGAGGATTTGAAGGAACCAATCTATAATGTTATATTTAAGGTATAATAATGTAGAAATTAAATAAGTGTATTCAAATATTCTCATTGCTTTAAAGTTATTAGTATGTTAATCAAGAAAAGCAATGATTTGGTCTTTAATATGATTAAGAATATTGTCATTTTGTAATGTAGTCACGGTTACTAATTATGTAGATTACATTCTGTTTGCTATCTGAGTTACTCCAAATAATTATATTTCCATGTTAAATTGGAATATTGTACTTTTTCTGTATCATTCTCACAAAACTCAACATTTCCTTTAAAATATAGTTTGTGTAGCAAATTTGTTGTCGCTTCCTCTGAATTCTAATACAGATGTGTTTTTTAGCAAGCGCTACTGCAGCAAGCACATGAAGCTCAAATACGAGAAGAAGCAGATAAACAAAAAGAGTTATTGGTCACCGAAAGAGAAAAATTAAAAAGAGAACTAAAACAAATGCATCAACAGCAAATAAAGGCAGTCACCATGGAGGTTTGTTGGTATTAATAATTTCTCTGTACATCGATCCAGTATTATTCAGGCTTTGTGAGTGTGTTACCATGAGTTGTTTGGGTGGACAATTGTCTTGTTACAAAGCCAGCTTTGGTGTATAGGCAGACAGCAGGGAAGGCTGTCAGCATGTGTCAAGCTACGGAATATCTTTTTCGTGTTCAGTGTGACTGACCTTTGTGAAGCTATTGCAGAATATGCAGCTGAAGTTTAAGAACAGCCTTTCCATTATAAGTTTGAAATGTAATAAGCAATTTGACTGATACTATTTCTGTATCACTGCAAAACTGAAAATATCCTCATTTTCTATAACCCAGTGGCAGCAGTGAGAAGCAATGTGCATGCAGAAGGCATGAAGCCCTCGGCTTTACTTCAATACATGACATCAAATGCTAACTGCTGGTATTAACTGTACATGTGGGTACAGGGGCAACATTATGTGATAGAAAACACAAGAAACAAAGTGGGAACAAGGGAGCTTTTAAGAAGAAATACAAGTATATTTTAACACTGTAGATACTGGCATATAGGGTTTATTTATGGATACAAATATTTTCACTGTTATGTCCATTTTTTACGAGAATTTCCATTTTTGTTGTTTTTTTGTTTTGTTTTTTATTTCAGACTTCAAGTACAGATAAAGATAAACTGTTTGCTCAGATTACGATGCTTTTGGCCCATAAAGAAGAAAATGAAAATACCATAAAACGGTACAGTAGCTGGATAAAGATAGCAGTGACACACTGCTAATCTCTCAGTGGATATTTAGGTTGTTTGTAATGTCTTTCGTTCTGTATTTTAGTCTTCAGAAGGAGCTAGACCGGACGAATAAAACTTGGGAGAAGAAGTTTGATATATTAAAGCAAAGGTATGTTTAAAGAAAACACCAAGGAATTATTACATATTTACTAGTATTAACCCTAGCACAATAATACAGTAATATTTTTTTGTAATGTTTCTCTGTGTAATTATTTAT
Organism: Bombina bombina; assembly: GCF_027579735.1. NCBI lineage: Eukaryota > Metazoa > Chordata > Amphibia > Anura > Bombinatoridae > Bombina > Bombina bombina. The sequence continues at coordinate 251,790,908 of NC_069503.1, forward strand.
AGTCATACCCCTTTAATGACTCAATTTCAATTAACATAAATTCTCTTGCAAAGTATATTGCACAGGTTTTGGTACCCATTTCAAACTGGTTGAAAATCCTGTGGTTAACCCTTTATGTAATATTTTTTCTAAATGTTAGAGTCATGGAAACACCCCCCTATATCTTGCAAAACATCAATTTAACCCCATTATTCCAGTCAATAAGAAATCTTTTTTTTTTTTTTTTGTCAGTTTGAATTTTTTTTTTTTTTTTTTTTCTAACTCTGTAACTTGGACCTGTCGAAAACATATCTGACCTCTTTCAAGTGCAGAAATTGCATTTTACCATTACAATTTGTAGAAGTTAAAGCAATTGAAAAGTCAAAAGTAAACTTTCATGATCCAGAGGTAATTATAAAACACTTTGTTCTCTTGCTATCCTTTGTTGAAAAGCACATGTACATATCCTCAGAAGAAGCAGCAGCAATACACTACTGTGCGCTAGCTAGTAATTGGTGGCTACATACATTTGTTTCTTGTCATTGGCTTATTAGATGTGTTCTGCTACCTCCCAGTAGCGCATTAATTTGAGTTATTTTTAGAAAACCTTTTTACCACTCACAAGATCAGACCGTCTTTTTTAGATTGTTGTAACAATGATTGACTATTTCATTTGCTGTGGTGGTTGTGACTACCATGCTAGCCTTGTGGTAGAAAATAGCAAGTAACACAGAACAAAGATAAGTAAAGAGAGAAAGACAGCTTTATGATTTGTGACCCATGTGTGATAAGCAAAAGGATGCCTGTTGTGCTTTATCTTCCTCTCATTAAGTTCATTTCTTATATCCAATTTTGTCTGTTTGCACATTGAGTCATATTTTCCCTTTCACTATCTTTTACACTTTTATCACTTTTCCTTATCGTCTAATGCTTATCTGTTTTTCTTGTCCTTTTTTTTTTTTTAATGGTATTTTCTAATTAATGGTTTTAATTTTTTAATTTTTGTTTACTCTAAAATTGGTTCTCCTTATCACTTTTCCACAGAAGTTTCTGATATTTAGTTCTATAGATTAAATAGTAAAAAAAAAAAGTCTGCTATAAAACACAATTGCATTGTTTTTGCACAAACTATGGAAGAATAGTCATTAAAAAAAATTAGTCTTGACTCTAAAGGTTACTTGGCTGGCGAGATTATTTTAGAATGCTCATCAGTCCTTCGGTTTCCCTGGTTGAACGATCTAAAGCCACTTTTTAACCCGAGAACAGGGTGTCTCACTAAGGGGCGTATACTGCATTTTTATATGAAAATGTATTATTTTAAACATCATACAAAATTAATAATTTAACTATTCATACAAAAATAAGCAGGGAAAAATTGTATTGTTTAGGTCAATGGTCTCAAAGTAAAGGCCCTGGGGCCATATGCGGCCCCCAAGATAGTTTAAAGTGGCCCTCCCTTGTTTAAGGCAAACCATTAATTTAGGCTGTCAATTTCTTTTTGGGTTCTAAAAGGTGTAACTAGTTGATGTTCTATATAGGCACTCACAAGATAAATATAAACACAAGAGTCCAGTGTAGACTCCCACCATGCACTGCTTGGATAAACTTTTGACATTGTTATACAGTTCCAGAATGATCACTTCACTTGGCACTCACAAGGTAAATATAGACAACTGTGTATGTCTGTTGTGGTCTACAACTCCCACCATGCACTACTACTTGGGTAAATATCACTTCCAGTTCCTATTATATCTAGCACTTACTCAGTTCAAGCGGCCCCCATGAGCGCAGGACACTTGGCCAGTGGCCTCCAGATACATTGGTTTTGATACCCCTGGTTTAGGTGCATCAAAAATTATAACAAAATTCTTCACTAAAAATGTAAAATTTGTATGTAAATTACACAGGAATAAATCATATTAAATATGCAAATTGTAATTTTAGTACACTGGATGCGCAAAACTCACTTAGAAATTCATACTTATAAGTACAAAATACAAAGCGTAATTGTTTTTTCATATAATGGTCTGAAAATGGGCGTTCCATGGGCGTATATGTAATTGACTCCCTAATCCTAGTGTAATTCTGTAAAGATGTTTGCACTACAGATCTCTGTTTTTCTCAAAACACTCCAAATACTTAATACCCTAATAAAAAACACATGAATACGAAAATATAGCTGAATGTAAGATACTATACGCAGAAAGCAGCCTTATGTGATTTATATTGGTTGCAGGATTTAATTTTAAAAGTGTGCCCCCTGCTCCATGCTGACTTTGGTCTATGAAGCGAAGTGTCCTTTTCCAGCATGCACCATTACTTTCAATAGGAGCCATCCCGCCAATTTCAGGGACTGCCCCTTTTTTACGATCATTCTACCAGGGCAGCCTCTGCGAGGGTCAGCGAGAAAAACCACGTCTGATCTGGCAAGGTTTAGATCAACAAGCTCTTAGTCAGGATATATCCAGTGTCTAAACCAATTTCTCCTCTTTGGAACATTAATTTGTTTTTGTTTTGTTTTTTAGCTTCTGTCTTGGAAAGTTTTGTTTTTTTAGCACTATCTTCTCCTGGGAAACTTTCTGAATTTTTTTGCTCTTTTTTGCAAACTTTCTTGTCTTATTTTTATCAAGATACAATTGTCTTTAAGGACTCAATATGATATTTAACCTAAAGCGATTTTTTGGATAAAATGAATCAGTAGATTATAGCCCATCTCCTTGTCCTTATCCAAAGAATTCATTTGATTGGCTCTTGCTTAATTTAGATATTGTAAGAGTATTATAATTCTACTTTAGACAATCCTTTCATTTGTTTGTCCCTTGGTCCATGTAAAGGTCAGAGGGCTACATCCGTTTCTTTAGTTTTTGGCTAAATCTCATGATAACCAAGGTTTACTTGGAGGCGGGATAGTTTTTTTCAAAACGCATTATTGCTCATTTTCCTAGATCAGTTTCCTTTACTTGGATTTTCAGAAATGAAGCTTATATTGAATAAATTTGAAAGGTAGCAACATACTTTAGGTGCCTGCCTTAAAAAATATTGTCCCGCCCAGTTACTCGTGCACTCCACAGGTTGGGTATTAGTTCTTGGCTATACGTCAAACTGGAATACTAGAGATGTGGGAGGCAGTAAGTGCTCTTGGAGCTTTGGGAATCTTTGCCTCCTCCTAGGAGTTGAATCCCAGGAGTAAGGGCTTGTGGACCATGAAAGAAATTCATTTATTAGGTAAACATAACTTTTTTTTTTCGTAAAATGGGCTGCACATGGGCATATATTGAAGTTGTCTCTCTTACACCAGCACAATTCTGTAAAGATTTTTGTACTACAGATCTCACAGTTTTTTCTTGCAAGCTCAAAGGTGGGAAGCTTTTCTAGAAAAAGTCAAAATACGTATAACCCTAATAGAAAAACACATACATACGAAAATATAGGCGATTCTAAAATGCTATACACAGAAAGCAGCGTATTGTTATTTATATTGGCTGCAGGATTTAATTTCTTTCATGTAATTGGCAAGAGTCCATGAGCTAGTGACGTATGGGATATACAATTCTAACAGGAGGGTCAAAGTTTTCCGAACCTCAAAATGTCTATAAATACACCCCTCACCACACCCCCAATTCAGTTTTTACAAACTTTGCCTCCTATGGAGGTAATGAAGTAAGTTTGTGCTTGATTTCTATGATTTCTTCTATGATAAGCGCTTCTAAGCATTTTGGAGCCCAATTCCTCTTAGAGTACAGTGTTTGTCAAAGGGATGTGAAGAGAGTATCGCCTATTGATGTTATGGTTTTCCTCGTGGGAAATCTTTTCAATGGTTCTCTGTTATCGGTCGTAGGGATTCATCTCCTACCTCCCTTTTCAGATCGACGATATACTCTTATATACCATTACCTCTGCTGATACTTTTTCAGTACTGGTTTGGCTATCTGCAGATGGGTGTCTTTCGGTAAGTATGTTTTTTCTTATTTAAGACACACGCAGCTATGGTTTGGCGCTTTATGTATTAATAAAAAAATTTAAATATATGTATTTAACTTATATTTGCCATGAGTCAGGTCTATGTATATTTCCTTTTGCAGACTGCCAGTTTCAGATTGTGAAGCATGTTTAGGAAGTTATTTGTCTTACCTGGGGTATAGTCCTTTTTTTCAAATTGCTGTTATTTATTGCGTCATTCTTGGCGCGAGAATTTTTTTTGAGTGAAGGTACTTCTTTGATGACGTAAGTTCGTCATTTCCGGCGTCTTAGTTGACGCCAGGTTTTCCTTGCAAGAGGTTGCATCTGTTATGATGCGAGTTGCGTCATTTCCGGATGTTATTGGCAGCAAAAAAAATTTCACCTTCCTTTTGCGCCATGCGTCATACTTGGCGCCAAAAAATGTAGTTTATTTTTCACCCCACTTCCTATATGCTTCTTGCCTTCTACATACTCAGAGGGCCATGCTGTTTGCATTTTTTCCCATTCCTGAAACTGCCATATAAGGAAATTGTAAATTTTGCTTTAATGTTGTTTTTTCTTTTACATTTTGCAAGATGTCTCAATCTGATCCTGTCTCAGAAGAAACTGTTGGAACCCTGCTGCATGATCACAGTTCTACCAAAGCATCTGTTAGCTGACATTATATCTCCAGCTGTAGTATGTAACAGTTGCCATGATAAGCTTTTGCACGCAGAAAATGTTTCCATCAGTACTAGTACAGTTTCTGTTCCTTCAACATCTAATGTACTCGGTGCCCTTCTATCTGTAATCAGAGGACAGGGTATTGCGGTGTTTCCTTATTTGGACGATATCTCGGTTCTAGCTCAGTCTTTACATTTAGCCGAATCTCACATGAATCAACTAGTGTTGTTTCTTCAAAGACATGGTTGGAGGATCAATTTACCAAAGAGTTTCTTGATTCCTCAGAGAAGGGTCAACTTTTTAGGTTTCCATATAGATTCAGTGTCCATTACTCTGTCTTTAACAGACAAGAGACAAATGAAAATGGTTTCAGCTTGTCGAAACCTTCAGTCTCAATCATTCCCTTCAGTGGCTATGTGCATGGAAGTTTTAGGTCTCATGACTGCAGCATCGGACGCGATCCCCTTTGCTCGTTTTCACATGAGACCTCTACAGCTTTGTATGCTGAATCAATGGTGCAGGGATTATACTTGGATATCACAATTGATATACTTAAATCCCAACATTCAACTCTCTCTGACTTGGTGGTTAGACCATCATCGTTTAATTCAGGAGGCCTCTTTTGTTCATCCTACCTGGACTGTGATCACAACAGATGCAAGTCTTTCAGGTTGGGGAGCTATTTGGGGATCTCTGACAGCACAAGGGGTTTGGAAACCTCAAGAAGTGAGGTTCCCAATCAATAATTTAGAACTTTGTGCTATTTTCAGGGCTCTTCAGGTTTGGCCTCTGTTAAAGAGAGGACCATTCATTTGTTTTCAGACAGACAATATCACAACTGTGGCATATGTCAATCATCAGGGTGGGACTCGCAGTCCCCTAGCTATGAAAGAAGTATCATGGATACTTTCTTGGGCAGAATCCAGCTCTTGAGGCCTATTTAACAAATGTCTGTCGGACCTGATCCGACAGTGCGGATCAGGTAAGACAGACATCGCTGAATGGGGAGAGCAATACGCTCTCCGTATTCAGCATTGTAACGCCGCCCCCTGCATACTCGTGGCCAATTGGCCGCCAGCAGGGAGGTGTCAATCACAGCGATTCCTGTCCGCCTGCTCAGGTCCAGGGATCCTCAGGCGGAGATGGTGGATGCTTTAGCAGTTCCTTGGTTTTACCAACCTGCTTATATCTTTCCGCCTCTAATTCTTCTTCCAAAAATGATCTCCAAGATCATTATGGAACATTTGTATCTGTTTCTGATATTACCAGCGTGGTCTCACAGGTTTTGGTTTGCGGATCTTGTTCGGATGTCCAGTTACCAGCCTTGGCCACTTCCTCTAAGACCAGACCTTCTGTCTCAAGGGCCGTTTTTCCATCGCAATCTCAAATCGTTAATTTTGAAGGTATGGTAATTGAAGGCTTAGTGCTTAGTCATAGAGGTTTCTCTGAATCAGTGATTAATACTATGCTACAGGCTCATACGTCTGTTTCAAGAAGACCTATATTTCATGGTGTTCTCATAAATTTTCCTGGCATTCTTTTAGTATTCCTATAATTTTACAGTTTCTTCAGGATGGTTTGGATAAAGGTTTGTCTGCAAGTACTTTGGAGCGACAAATCTCTGCTCTTTCTGTTTTATTTCATAGAAAGATTGCTAAGCTTCCTACATTCACTGTTTTGTTCAGGTTTTGGTTCATATCAAGCCTGTTATTAAATCAATATCTCCTCCTTGGAGTCTTAATTTGGTTTTGAAGACTTTGCAGGCTCCTCCTTTTGAGCCAATGCATGCTTTCGATATTAAAACTACTTTCTTGGAAAGTGTTGTTTCTTTTGGCTATCTCTTTAGCTAGAAGAGTTTCCGAATTGTCTGCTCTCTCTTGTGAGTCTCCTCTTCTGATTTTCCATCAGGATAAGGCTGTTTTAATTTCTTCCTAAGGTTGTGAATTCTAACAACATTAGTAGGGAAATTGTTGTTCCTTCCTTGTGTCCTAATCCCAAGAATGCTCTTGAAAGATCTTTGCATTCTTTGGATATTGTAAGAGCTTTGAAATATTATGTTGAAGCTACTAAAGATTTCAGGAAGACTTCTAGTCTATTTGTTGTCTTTTCTGGTTCTAGGAAAGGGCAGAATGCTTCTGCCATTTCTTTGGCATCTTGGTTGAAGCTTTTGATTCATAAAGCTTATTTGGAGGCGGGACAGTCCCCACCTCAGAGGATCATCGCTCATTCTACTAGATCAGTCTCCACTTCTTGAGCTTTTAAGAATGAAGCTTCAGTTGATCATATTTGCAAATCAGCAACTTGGTCTTCTTTGCATAAATTTACTAAATTTTATCATTTTGATGTATTTGCTTCTTTTGAAGCAGTCTTTGGTAGAAAAGTTCTTCAGGCAGCTGTTTTGGTTTGATTCTTCTGCTAATGTTTTAAGTTTTTTTCTTTCTATTTATGAGAAAAACTTATTTTTTGTGGATTTAATTTTTTCAGTGGAAAATGGCTGTTTTTATTTTATCCCTCCTTTTCCAGTAACTCTTCTGTGGTCTTCCACATCTTGGGTATTTCTATCCCATACGTCACTAGCTCATGGACTCTTGCCAATTACATTAAAGAAAACATATTTATGTAATAACTTACCTGATAAATTCATTTCTTTCATTTTGGCAAGAGGCCATGAGACCCACCCTGTTTCTGGTGGTTTTGATTTTTTGTATAAAGCACAATTATATTTCCAGTTCCTCTTTTTTGTATGCTTTTTTACCCCTTATTTTATCACCCCACTACTTGGCTATTCATTAAACTGAATTGTGGGTGTGGTGAGGGGTGTATTTATAGGCATTTTGAGGTTTGGGAAACTTTGCCCCTCCTGGTAGGGTTGTATATCCCATACATCACTAGCTCATGGACTCTTGCCAATATGAAAGAAATTAATTTATCAGGTAAGTTCTTACATAAATTATGTTTTTAAAGTGCGTCCCCTGCTCACTGCTAACTTCACTCCATGAAAGTGAAGTGTCCATTTCCAGAGAGCTTCATTACTTTTAATAGGAGACAACTCACCACTTGCAGGGACTGCCCCTTTTTTACAATAACTCCACCAGGGCAGCCCTTGCGAGGGTCAGCATGAAAACCTGGTGAAGTTTAGATCATTGAGCAATTGGTCACTCCAAATAATATGTTTCTAGATTCAATGGTCCATATAAACCTGTATAATTCATTAGATGCTGAAGTGATTACACATGATCTGTATTAAAATGTTTAAGCAGGGAAATTCATGTCATAATTACCTGTTTTTGTGTCGTATTTTAAAACATAGTTTACTCAATAACAATACATAACATTTAATCTAGTGTTTGACATTAAGATTTAGTTGGATCAAGCATCCAAACCAAACAAACTAACTAGGAGAAATAGAAAAAATGGGAAGAAAAAAATCAAATCACTCTCACTCTACCTTAACAAAGTACTATAAATTGGGCGAGCTTACATATACGGCGTTGCTCGCAAAAGCCGGCGTTGGGTATTTTTAGACAATGTAGCAATCACATGCGATCACATATATGGTGCCGCATAGAAATGTGGCGCGTATATGTTACCCGTCGGCCTCTGTTTTTTCCCCATAAACTAACATAGAACCGGCGTCGCAAGTCGGTATCACAAGGACTTACGCAGTGAAAATTGAGAAATTTTACTCCATTTTCACCTCGCCACAAATAAGCAGGCACAACATAATGAGCACCATAACTCCCTGGAAGTCTTAACAAACACCGAACGTATGCGCAATATGTACTTCTAAACCACCATCTCCCCACTGCAATAACTAATAAATGTATTAACACCCAACGCATGTGCAATATGTACCTGTCAAACGCCATCACCCCATCGCAATAACTAAATAAAATGTATTAACCCGTAATATGCCAACCCCTACATAACAAAGTACCTAATAAAGTTATTAACCCCTAATCCGCCACCCACCTAAAATGCAAAGTATCTAATTACACTATTAAGCCCTAATCCGTCAACCCCCCACATCGCAAACTACCTATTAAAATGATTAACCCATAAACCGCCATCCCCCACAACACAATCTACCTAATTACCTATTAACCCCTAAACCGCCATCCCACCACAACACAATCTACCTAATTAACCTATTAACCCCATAAATTGCCATCCCCCCACAATGCAATCTAACTGATTAACCTATTAACCCCTAAACCGCCATACCCCATATTAATCCAATCACTAAGCCCTATAACCTAACACCCCCTAAGTTAACCTCAATTACATAAAATTAAAAAAAAGACTATCTTCTTAAAAAAATTAATTAAAAATTACTAAAATAAAAAATCCTAACTTAAAATTAAAATAAAAAATCCTAACATAACATTAAAAAAAAACTAAGATTAAATTAAAATACAAAATGTAAAAATGTAATATTACAAAAAATAAAAAAAAATCTAAAATTACAGAAAAAAATAGACGATATTATCCAAAATCTTTTTTTAAACCTAGTCTAATACCCCTATAAAAACAAAAAAGCCACCCCAAAATAAAAACACCCCCTAATCTAAAAATAAACTACCAATAACCCTTAAAGTGAAGGTAAACTTTGATGAATGAAAGCCTGGTTTTTAAAAATACTATTAAAAACAGGGGCTTTTTCATTTGTCAAAGTTTAGAAAGCAGCCGTTTTGATTAAAAACTTACCTTTGTTTTTTTCACAGCCAGACCAGCTTCCCCCACCCGGAGATCCTCTCTTCACACGTCATCAGTGACTAATCCAGCTTCCTCCAATCACGGCTTTCCCACCAGGGAAGTCATTGCCTGAGGCCATGCCGTGATTGGAGGAAGCTGGATTATTCATTGATGACGTATGAAGAGAGGATCTCTGGGTGGGGGAAGCTGCTCTGGCTATGAAAAAAACAAAGGTAAGTTTTTATTTAAAACGGCTGCTTTCTAAACTTTGATGAATGAAAGTGCCCCTGTTTTTAATAGTATTTTTAAAAAACTTTTTTATGTTTTTGTAAAATGTTTAATAAATGTTTGTATACTAGTACTACACTACTTCAGTTCAGCCTGAGCCAATCATCATATGATCATATCCCTAATCCCTTCACCATTCGGATCGGCCGCACTGTTTCCGGAGTTCTAACTGCCTGGTGACTGGTCTGAGAGTAGACTAAGTGCACTGCGAGTGACGACACGTCCGGCACGCGGCTGCACTACACTGATGCAGGCATGCCGCGTGCCGGGTCCACGTGACACAGAGAGTCTTAGACAGACTAGTGCTGTGTGTGTCAGTCAGTGGTTGGACTTGGAGGCTGGAAAGATGCTGGCGCTGCTGCCGGGCCATGGCCATTCAGGGAGGGTGGCTAGTGAGCAGTGAGGAGGGAGAGCTGCGAGTGCAATGACGAGACTGCGATTTAACAGGTGGCCAGGTAGGTGAGGTTTGGTCCCAGAGAGAGAAGACCTTTTCTTTGGAGTCGGACATAAATAATACTAGCCTAGTAGTAGTAGGCCCGGTCCGGCCGCCTATGTACACTCAGTCTCCTCTGCTGCGGCCGTATATGGGGATTACACGTGTGCCACCTCACCATGGACTCCTGCATGCTCAAGTGTCTTGTAACACACTGATAGTGGAGATGGAGACAGCAAGGCGCTAGGGGCTGTGGCTTATGGGGTTACAGGGGGGTGCTGAGGCTGATTGGGGTTACAGGGTGGGTGCTGAGGCTAATTGGGGTTACAGGGGGGGCCCTGGGGATGATGGTGGTTACAGGGGGGGCCCTGCCTGGGACTGATGTTGGTTACAGGGGGGGTCCTGGGACTGATGGTAGTTACAGGGGGACCCTGGGGCTGATGGTAGTTACAGGGGGCCCCTTGGGCTGATGGTAGATACAGGGGGCCCTGGGGCTGATGGTGGTTACAGGGGGGTGCTGAGGCTGATTGGGGTTACAGGGGGGCCCTGGGGCTGATGTTAGTTACAGGGGGGGCCCTGGGCTTATGGTAGTTACAGTGGGGTGATGACTCTGATGAGGCTGATTGGAGTTACAGGGGGGGCCTGCGGCTAATGGTAGTTACGGGGGGGGGGGGGGGGCTGGGGCTGATGGTGGTTACAGGGGGGATGCTGCGGCTGTAAACCTCATCAGCCCCAGGGCCCCCCCTGTAAACCACCATCAGCACCAGGGCAGGACCCCTCCTGTAACCACCATCAGCCCCCGGGCCCCCCCCCCCCGGTAACCACTATCAGCCCAAGGGCCCCCCTGTAACCACCATCAGCCCCAGGGCCCCCCTGTAACTATCAGCCTCAGCACCCCCACCCTATAAGCCCCAGGGTCCCCCTTGTAACCCCAATCAGCCTCAGCACCCACCCTGTAAACCCCATCAGCCACAGGCCCCCCTGGACACCTAAGGCCGGCCTTGATTAGTAATGTTCAATTATGCTCCTAAATTCCCTAACACTATACAGGTAGGTATCCCTCTGGGATAGGGGGGTAAGGCAGATTGATGTTTGGGGGACTCAAGGGCCAAGGGTTCCTGGTTAAACTATAATTTATATGAATCCCTTTGAAGTTCATCCTAATTTTCCTAATATTTTCCATAAAGCTTATATGTGGGATGCTTATCTATGATGCCAAGAGGTTGATTTCAGTGTCTACATAAAAGAACTGTTAACATCTTTACCTATACATAGTTTGTCACATACAGATATTTGAATAACTGTGAAACTGGAGCTTTTATTTTATCTTCTCTGGGCAATTTGTATGTATTTGTGTTTTTGTACTTTATCATTTTATGTAGGATAATAATCATTAGAGTCCCTAATAAATAAGAGGCTGCTAGCAATTTTGACCAATGTTCTGTTACTATTACAGTACTTGTCTTTTGAAAGTCACCCTCCTGTGAGCATTAGTGTTAATGCCCTTTTAAAGAGACTTGACCAGATATTAATTTATATGCATAATATCAGTGGCTTTAGTGTGGTCATCAAGCTAAAAACTAAATTAAAATTAAAGGGAAATAACTTAATGAAATTATATTCTGGGCAATTACTGTGGTGTTGCGTGTGTGTGTTTGTGTGTATGAGTCTGTGTGGGTGTGTTTTTATGTACGTGTGTATGTATGCATTAGTGTGTGTATGTATGTATGTATGAATGTGTTTGTGTATGAGAGTGTGTTATGCACTTGCACGCCAGTCTGTAGCTTGTAACTGATAAGATTTTGAATTTAAAAAATAGCCATAGGTGGTTAATTAATATGTCCTGAGTTATTCACACACAATTTGACATAAATTACATGTGGAGCAGTATGTATGCGGTGTGGTAAGATGTGTATGTGGTGTGGCACGGTGTGTATGTGGTGTGGTTAGATGTGTATGTGGTGTGGTTAGATGTGTATGTGGTGTGGTATGACTTGGAGCAGTGTGTAAATGGAGCAGTGTGTATGTAGTGTGGTAAGATGTGTATGTGGTGTGGTTAGATGTGTATGTGGTGTGGCACAGTGTGTATGTGGTGTGGTTAGATGTGTATGTGGTGTGGTATGGTGTGTATGTGGTGTGGTATGACTTGGAGCAGTATGTATGTGGTGTGGCATGGTGTGTATGTGGTGTGGTTAGATGTGTATGTGGTGTGGCATGGTGTGTATGTGGTGTGGTTAGATGTGTATGTGGTGTGGTATGGTGTGTATGTGGTGTGGTTAGATGTGTGTGTGGTATGGTGTGTATGTGGTGTGGTTAGATGTGTATGTGGTGTGGTATGGTGTGTATGTGGTGTGGTTAGATGTGTATGTGGTGTGGTTAGATGTGTATGTGGTGTGGTATGGTGTGTATGTGGTGTGGTTAGATGTGTATGTGGTGTGGCATGGTGTGTATGTGGTGTGGTTAGATGTGTATGTGGTGTGGTATGGTGTGTATGTGGTGTGGTTAGATGTGTATGTGGTGTGGTATGGTGTGTATGTGGTGTGGTTAGATGTGTATGTGGTGTGGTATGGTGTGTATGTGGTGTGGTTAGATGTGTATGTGGTGTGGTATGGTGTGTATGTGGTGTGGTTAGATGTGTATGTGGTGTGGCATGGTGTGTATGTGGTGTGGTTAGATGTGTATGTGGTGTGGTTAGATGTGTATGTGGTGTGGTATGGTGTGTATGTGGTGTGGTATGACTTGGAGCAGTGTGTAAATGGAGCAGTGTGTATGTAGTGTGGTATGATGTGTATTTGGTTTGTGTGTTTGTGGTGTGGTATGGTGTGTATGTGGTGTGGTTAGATGTGTATGTGGTGTGGCATGGTGTGTATGTGGTGTGGTTAGATGTGTATGTGGTGTGGCATGGTGTGTATGTGGTGTGGCATGGTGTGTATGTGGTGTGGCATGGTGTGTATGTGGTGTGGCACGGTGTGTATGTGGTGTGGCACGGTGTGTATGTGGTGTGGTTAGATGTGTATGTGGTGTGGTATGGTGTGTATGTGGTGTGGTATGACTTGTATATGGTGTGGTATGACTTGGAGCAGTGTGTATGTAGTGTGGTATGATGTGTATTTGGTTTGTGTGTTTGTGGTGTAGTATGGTGCGTATGTGGCGCAGTGTGTATGTGGTCAGCTAATGGGCCAGCTAAGGCTTCTAAGCTTACATTCCTGTTATTTCAAATAAATATACCAAAAATGATAATAGTAGTAAATTAGAAAGTTGTTTAAAATTGCACGCTTTATCTGAATCATGAGAATTTTTTTTTTCAATGTTTTTGTCACTTAAACAAGTATTATACATATATAGTATATATAGTTAAAGGGACAGTCTACTCCAGAATTGTTATTGTTTAAAAAGATAGATAATCACTTTATTAATCACTCCCCAGTTTTGCATAACCAACACAGTTATATTATTATACTTTTAACCTCTGTGATTACCTTGTATCTACAGTCAGTCTCTGCAGACTGTCCCCTTATCTCAGTTATTTTAACAGACATGCATTTTAGTCAATCAGTGCCCTCTCATACGTAACTCCACAGGCTTGAGCGCAATGTTATCAATATGGCACACATGAACTAACGCCCTCTAGATGTGAAAAATTGTCAAATGCATCCAGAGAAGAGGTGGCCTTGATGGCCTTAGAAATTAGCATATGAACCTATCTAGGTTTAGCTTTCAAAAAAGAACACTTACAGAACAAAGTAAATTTGATGATAAATGGAAATTGCAATTTGTTTTAAGTGACATGCCCTATCCGAATCATGAAAGTTTAATTTTGACTAGACCATCCCTTTAAATAAGAAAAGGGGAGGGGCTCTTTGCCCTAAAATGCCTGGGTCTCTTTTTGGTCCCAGCCTGGCCCTGTACCCCAATATAAAATGGGTACCTTGCATTCCATCTTCAGTGTGCGGCGGCCGATCGAATGAAGAGGACCTCCACGTTGCTGATGACCGGCGCCGCTGAATAGGACCACCTCTCCGGATCAGCGCATCTGAAGACTGCTCCGCAACTCCGGCAAGAAGAAAGAAGATGGTCCCGCGATGGATGAAGAATTATTTCCGCCTGGAAGAAGATGGATGTCCGCACTTCAGGAACAGTGAGTACTTTTTAGGGGTTAGTATTATTTTTTTTTTTGGTGGGGGATTGGGTTTTTTTTTTTTTTTTTAATTTAGATTAGGGCTTTTTTATTTTTTAATGGGCAGCAAAAGAGCTTATTGCTCTTTTAAGGGCAATGCCCATACAAATGCCCCTTTAGGGGCAATGGGTAGATTAGAGTTTTTTAGAGTTATGTATTTTTCTTTTTTAAGACACGATGAGTCCACGGATCATCTCAATTACTAATGGGATATTCACCTCCTGGTCAGCAGGAGGCGGCAAAGAGCACCACAGCAGAGCTGTTAAATAGCTCCTCCCTTCTCTCCCACCCCAGTCATTCTCTTTGCCTGCTTTAGTGATAGGAATTGGCAAAGTGAGGTGTTAGTATTAGATTCTTCAATCAAGAGTTTATTATTTTTAAAGTAGTTCAAGAATGTACTGCTTTGTTCTAGGGTGTAGCCGTAGTCCATATCAGTCTCTTCAGTAGGGCTTTGGTGGCTTTAGAGCAATGGGAACTTGTGGGACATAATTCTCACTGCGCCTTCCATATATTTGCTGCCCTATATGTCTTAGTCTGAGGTAATGGATTACTCAGCATGCCTTTTTCTCAACAGGTCAATAGGAGGGAGAGGACCTCTTAAACCTGTGATCTGCCTAGCTGTCAGGCAGACATTAAGGTAAGTGCTGCTTATTTGTTTCTGGGGGACCCAGGAAAGGGCTAGCACTTTATTCGCATTTGACATCATTTTTAACTCCTGGTTCAGGAGATTTAATTACAGCTTTGGTGCAAGTACAGGGACTGGGGACAGTCCTTTGAGTTTAAATAAACTTTTGCTCAGAGGGTTTTATATTAAATTTTTTCACTATATCGTCCTCTTATTTTCAGTTTAGGATGTTACTGTGTCAGTTACTTATCTTCATGCCCACGATGGGCGGAGCTTCCGACTCGCGCCATTTTAAACATCCAAGGTTGCGCAGCAGTCAGGCAGATACTCTGCCTACATTGAGAAAGTGAGGCATTCTTTTCAGCGGTGTAGAAGCGCATGATTCTGCATATGGACATGCGTTTCTAGCACCCGTTGGGGATTTGAGTTTCCTGCTACTCTGTTGCGCATCACGGACTGAAAAATAGATTGCGCTGTTTTATGTATTGATTGCAGTCATTACTGGTCAGGTAGGAGCACCTCAGCACAGCTTATGAGGTGCAGCGGTGCTTTTATTTTTATAAGTAGTTTTTTTGAGCAAAAAAATTTACTTTCTGATATATCGTTATTACTTTTTATTGCACAAAATAACGCAGTGGTCTCTTTGCATTTAAAGTGCCAGTACCATTTTGGAAAACATTAATTTTATTGTTTATAAGTCCAAATTCTGTTTAAGGATGGACCAAGGATCCTAACAAAATGCTTCTTGCTCATTGTGTTTGGAAATGTAGAACCACCAATCCCTTTCTGTGCTACATGTATTCAAAGGACCTTAAATTTTAGGAATCATATTTTTTCTGAGCAAAAATTTTCTAAGGCCGATGTTGCATCAGGCTCAATTGATGAGGGTCAAGTTATGCCGCAGCTTTCTCCCCAAACATCCCAAAATGTACCACCCGCACAAGCAGTGCCCTGCACCTCTGCTCTAGCGCCCGCTAGAGTTACTTTAAAAGACATAGCTTCCCTTATGTCTTCTACAATTTCTGATGCATTGTCTGCCTTTCCAATGTTACAGGGCAAGCGTAAGAGAAAGGCCAGACATTTAGTCAGTTCTGACGCCATTGTGGCTATTTCTGAGGTTCCCCCCAAGGACAGGAGGAGGACCCTACGGCAGTATCTGAGGGAGAAATTTCAGATTCAGAATGTACTTTACCTCTGAGGGATTCAGAGGTGGTTTCTTTTAGATTTAAACTGGAACACCTACGTCTATTACTTAGAGAGGTTTTGGTCACTTTAGATGATTGTGACTCCACAATCATGGTTATCCCAGAGAAGTCTAGTAAGCTGGACAGATACTTTGAAGTCCCTTCTTACTCAGATGTTTTTCCAGTTCCAAAGAGAGCTTCTGAAATCATTTCAAAGGAATGGGAGAGACCAGGCATTCCTTTTTCTCCTTTGCCAATTTTTAAGAAGATGTTTCCCGTAGCGGATTCCTTTAGGGAAACTTGGCAAACAGTTCCTAAGGTGGAAGGGGCTGTTTCCACCTTAGCTAAGAGAACTACTATTCCTATAGAAGATAGTTGTGCTTTCAAAGACCCTATGGATAAGAAACTGGAAGGTCTTCTTAAGAACATTTTTGTTCACCAGGGTTTGCAGTGGCAGCCAGCTACATGCATTGCTACCGTTACTAGCGTGGCAGCCTATTGGTTTGATGCTCTGTCTGAGTCTCTCAGGACTGAGACGTCTTTGGAAGAGTTTCAGGATAGGATAAAGGCTTTGAAGCTCGCTAATGCCTTTATTACAGATGCTTCCCTTCAGATTATTAAACTGGGAGTGAAGATATCAGGTTTCTCTATTTTGGCCTGCAGAGCTTTATGGTTAAAGCCCTGGTCTGCGGATGTGTCCTCAAAATCTAAGCTCTTGGCTATTCCTTACAAGAGGAAGACCTTGTTTGGACCTGGCCTATCGGAAATTATCTCTGATATCACAGGCGGTACGGGCCATCTTCTTCCTCAGGATAGGAAAATCAAGCTAAAAGGATGTAAGAATAATTTTCGTTCCTTTCGAAATTTCAAGGGAAATTCTTCCTCCACTAAGCAGGAACAACCTAAACCTGCATGGAGACCGACTCAATCATGGAATAAAGGTAAACAACCCAAGAAGCCTGCCATTGAGGCAAAGTCAGCATGAAGGTCAGGCCCCCGATCCGGGACCGGATCTTATCGAGGGCAGACTTTCTCTTTTCTCTCATGCTTGGATTCGAGATGTTCAGGATCCCTGGGCGGTAGAGATTGCGTCCCAGGGATACAAGATAGAATTCAAGAATTTTCCTCCCAGAAGAAGGTTTCTTCTTTCAAGATTATCTGCAGACCAGACAAAGAGAGAGGCGTTCTTACATTGTATAAAAGACCTCTCAGATCTGGGAGTGATTGTCCCAGTTCCAATTCAGGAACGGGGTCAGGGGTTTTATTCCAATCTCTTTGTGGTTCCCAAAAAAGAAGGAACTTTCAGACCAATTTTAGATCTCAAGAGCTTAAACAAATTTCTCAGGATTCCATCCTTCAAGATGGAAACAATTCGTTCTATCCTTCCTTTAATCCAAGAGGGTCAGTTTATGATAACTGTGGATTTTAAGGACGCTTACCTGCATGTTCCTATTCACAAGGATCATCACAGGTTTCTAAGATTAGCATTTCTGGACAAACACTTCCAGTTTGTGGCTCTTCCTTTCGGTCTTGCTACAGCTCCCAGAATTTTCACGAAGGTTCTGGGATCTCTGATAGCAGTTCTTGGTTTATGAGGAGTAGCGTTGGCGCCATATCTGGACAACATCCTAGTTCAGGCTCCTTCATTGCATCAAGCAAAGTCCCACACAGAGATGGTACTTTCCTTCCTGCAGACTCATGGGTGGAAGGTAAATTTGGAAAAGAGTTCTCTAGTTCCAGACACAAGAGTAACTTTCTTGGGAACCATAATAGATTCTCTTTCAATGAAGATTTTTCTGACAGAAGTCAGGAAATCAAAGATTATAGATACTTGTCTAGTACTTCAATCCACCCCTCGACCATCAGTAGCTCAGTGCATAGAAATGATCGGGTTGATGGGGGCAGCAATGGACATCATCCGGTTTTCTCGATTTCATCTCAGACCTTTGCAATTAAGCATGCTCAGACAATGGAATGGAGATTATACCGATTTGTCTCCTCGAATTCTACTGGAACAGGAGACAAGGGATTCTCTTCAATGGTGTTGTCTCCAGATCATCTTTCTCAGGGAACCTGCTTTCGAAGTCCATCCTGGGTGATAGTCACAACAGATGCCAGCCTTCAGGGATGGGGAGCAGTATGGGGCTCCCTAAAGGCTCAGGGAGTTTGGACTCAGTCCAAGTCTTTTCTCCCGATAAACATTCTGGAGCTAAGAGCGATCTTCAATGCTCTTCTGGCATGGCCACAATTGGCTTTGGTTCAATTTATCAGATTCCAGTCGGACAACATAACCTCAGTAGCTTACATCAATCATCAGGGAGGAACGAGAAATTCCTTAGCGTTGACAGAAGTATCCAAAATAATTCAGTGGGCGGAAGCCCATTCTTGTTTCCTTTCAGCAATCCACATCCCAGGAGTGGAGAACTGGGAGCCGGATTTTCTGAGCAGACAGACTTTTCATCCGGGGGAATGGGAACTTCATCCGTAAGTGTTCTCCAGTCTGACTCTCAAATGGGGTCAGCCGGAATTAGATCTCATGGCATCTCGTCAGAATGCCAAGCTCCCAAGATACGGTTCGAGATCCAGGGACCCCCAGGTGGAAATGATAGATGCTCTGACGGTCCCTTGGACTTTCAGCATACCTATTTCCTCCATTTGCTCTTCTTCCTTGAGTCATTGCTCTAATCAAGTGGGAGAGGGTTTCGGTGATACTAATTGCTCCGGCTTGGTTTTGAAGGATTTGGTATGCAGATCTGGTGGAAATGTCCTCTCTACCACATTGGAGACTTCCGTTTAGGAAGGACCTTCTAATCTAGGGTCCCTTCCTTCATCCAAATCTAGTTTCTCTGAAGCTGACTGCTTGGAGATTGAACGCTTAATTTTATCCAAGAGGGGTTTTTCCGAGTCGGTCATTGATACCATGATTCAAGCTTGTAAACCTGTAACGAGAAGAATTTACCATAAAATTTGGCGTAAATATATTTTTTGGTGTGAATCCAAGGGCTACTCTTGAATTTTGTCCTTCCTTCAAGAGGGTTTAGAGAAGGACTTGTCAGCAAGTTCTCTAAAGGGTCAAATATCTGCCTTGTCTATTTTGTTTCACAAACGTCTGGCAGATATTCCAGATGTTCATTCTTTTTGTTAGGCCTTAGTCAGAATTAGGCCTGTGTTCAAAGCAGTCTGAATTTAGTTCTCAAGGTTCTTCAGGGTGATCCGTTTGAGCATATGCATTCCTTAGATATTAAATTGTTATCTTGGAAAGTTTTATTTTTAGTTGCTATTTCTTCTGCTCAAAGAGTTTCTGAACTCTCGGCATTACAGTATGAGTCTCCTTATCTTATTTTCCATTCAGATAAGGTGGTTTTTCATACAAAGCCAGGATTTCTTCCTAAGGTTGTTTCTAACCGGAACATTAATCAGGAGATTGTTGTTCCTTCTCTGTGTCCTAATCTTTCTTCTCAGAAGGAGCGACTTCTACACAATCTGGATGTGGTCCGTGCTTTGAAGTTTTACCTACAGGCAACAAAAAACTTTCGTCAGTCTTCTTCTTTGTTCGTGATTTTCTCTGGAAAGCGTAAGGGACAGAAGGCTACGGCGACTTCTCTTTGGTTAAAGAGCATCATCCGTTTTGCATATGAGTCTGCTGGACATCAGCCTCCTGAAAAACTTATGGCTCATTCCACGAGGGCTGTTGCTTCTTCATGGGCATTCAAAAACAAAGCTTCTGTGGAGCAGATTTGCAAGGCTTCAACTTGGTCCTCTCTTCACACTTTTACTTAATTCTACAAATTTGACACTTTTGCCTCAGCTGAGGCCTCTTTTGGGAGAAAAGTTCTACAAGCAGTGGTGCCTTCCGTTTAGGTGCCCTGTCTTGTCCCTCCCGTATCATCTGTGTACTCTAGCTTGGGTATTGAATCCCATTAGTAATTGAAAAGAAATTAAAAAAGAAAAGAAAATTTATGCTTACCTGATAAATTTATTTCTTTTTTGACACGATGAGTCCACGGCCCGCCCTGTTTTTTTCTGGTAAGACAGGTTTTTGGGTTATACTAACTTCAGTCACCTCTGCCCCTTAGCTTTTCTTTTCTCTACCTAACTTCGGTCGAATGACTGGAGTGGGAGGGAAGGAAGGAGCTATTTAACAGCTCTGCTGTGGTGCTCTTTTCCGCCTCCTGCTGACCAGGAGTTGAATATCCCATTAGTAATTGAGATGATCCGTGGACTCATCGTGTAAAAAAAGAAATAAATTTATCAGGTAAGCATAAATGTTCTTTTAATTTTGGGGGTTGGGGGGGTTACTGTTAATTTGGGGTTAATTTGTAGGGTTTTTTTTTATATAAAAGAGCTGATTGCTTCAGGGCAATGCCTTACAAAAGGCCCTTTTAAGGGCTAGTGTTAGTCTATTCTTAAATTAGGGAGTGTTTTTATTTTACGGTTGCTCTTTTGTTTTTATAGGGGTATTAGATAAGGTTTCATTTTTTTATTTTTTAAATTTAGGTATTTTTTGTAATATTAGATTTTGTATTTTAATTTAATCTTAGTTTTTTTTAAGATAGTATTTTTTTATTTTGGTATTTTTTTATTTATTTTTTAAGAAGATAGTCTTTTTTATTTTATGTAATTGGGGTTAACTTAGGTTAGTGGACTTAGTGATTAGATTAATACTTTGCGTTGTGGGGGGATGATGGTTTAGGGGTTAATAGGTTAATTAGGACAATTGTGTTGTAGGGGGTTGGCGGATTAGGGGTTAATAGGGTAATTAGGTACTTTGAGTTGTGGGGTGATAGGTACTATGCGTTGTTCGGGGATAGCGGTTTAGGGGTTAATACATTTATTAGCTAGTTTGCGATGTGGGGGTTGACGGATTAGGAGTTAATAGTTTAAATAGGCAGTTTGCGTTGTGGATGGTTAGTGGTTAAGAGGTTAATACATTTTATTATTTGTTGCGATGTGGGGGGATGGCAGATTAGGGGTTTTATTTTTAGTTGCCATGTGGGGTGGGGGTGGCGAATTAGGGGTTTAAACGTGTCGGGTTCATGTTTTAGGAGGCAGGTTAGACGTTTACGGGCAATTAAACTTTTTTTTTTGTTTTTTCCTTAGGCGCCAGCAGTTTATATACTGCCGTAACTCACTGGCGACTCCTGAAATGTCTATTTCCGCACATTTCTGTACCTCGCCGGTTTATCTGACTTGCAACAGTATATGATCTGCCAGCACCGTATGTGTGATTCACCCGATGTGCTAGGTGAGCTTACGGGTGGCATGGGTTTCAGCAGTTGTGCTGAAACCTATGCATATATGTAATCTCGCCCTTTGGATTTACTTTACTCAGTTTTGAAAAAGCAGAATCCAGATTAAACTATATTTTGAGTTAGGACAGTTCCCAAATGATAGACAGCACACACCTGATGCACGTGATGGAGGGTCACTGCAAAAACCTCTCTGTGATCTGTAGACAACTGGTTTCCACAGCACCAAACATTTTTTGGTGCTGTGGAAACCAGTTGTCTACATATTTTGAGTTAGGAGTATGCAGTTTTAGCAAGTTTATATCTTATATGGGCCTGAGAAAGCTGCCAATGTGTAAAGGTATATTAATTCACTTCAGAAAGCAATTTCATTTTAAAGCCCAATAACCATCTCTATTGACACAAAAATACGCCTAGATTTAGAGTTCTGCGGTAGCCGTCAAAAGCAGCGTTAAGGGTTCCTAACGCTGCTTTTTACCGCCCGCTGGTATTTAGAGTCAGCCAGGAAAGGGTCTAACGCTCACTTCCAAGCCGCGACTTTTCCATACCGCAGATCCCCTTACGCCAATTGCGTATCCTATCTTTTCAATGGGATCTTCCTAACGCTGGTATTTAGAGTCTTGGCTGAAGTGAGCATTAGACCCTCTACCGACAAGACTCCATCCACAAAAAAAGTCAGTAGTTAAGAGCTTTCTGGGCTAACGCTGGTTCATAAAGCTCTTAACTACTGTGCTCTAAAGTACACTAACACCCATAAACTACCTATGTACCCCTAAACCGAGGCCCCCCCACATCGCCGCAACTATAATACATTTTTTTAACCCCTAATCTGCCGACCGCACATCGCCGCCACCTACATTATACCTATGTACCCCTAATATGCTGCCCCTAACATCGCCGACCCCTATATTATATTTATTAACCCCTAATCTGCCCCCCCCAACGTCGCCGCTACCTAACTACACTTATTAACCCCTAATCTGCCGACCGGACCTCGCCGCCACTCTAATAAATGTATTAACCCCTAAACCGCCGCACTCCCGCCTCGCAAACCCTATAATAAATAGTATTAACCCCTAATCTGCCCTCCCTAACATCGCCGCCACCTAACTTCAAGTATTAACCCCTAATCTGCCGACCGGACCTCGCCGCTACTATAATAAATGTATTAACCCCTAAAACTAAGTCTAACCCTAAAACCCCCCTAAGTTAAATATAATTTTATTCTAAAGAAATATTATTTGTAATGTATTTATTTTAACTAGGTACAATAGCTATTAAATAGTTATTTACTATTTAATAGCTACCTAGTTAAAATAATTACAAAATTACCTGTAAAATAAATCCTAACCTAAGTTACAATTAAACCTAACCTTACACTATCAATAAATTAATTAAATAAATTACATACAATTAAATAAACTAAACTAAATTACAAAAAAAACCAAAACACTAAATTACAAAAAATAAAAAAAGATTACAAGAATTTTAAGCTAATTACACCTACTCTAAGCCCCCAAATAAAATAACAAAGCCCCCGCAAAATAAAAAAAATTCCCTACCCTAATCTAAATTAAAAAAGTTAACAGCTCTATTACCTTACCGGCCCTTAAAAGGGCTTTTTGCGGGGCATGCCCCAAATAAATCAGCTCTTTTGCCTGTAAAAAACCCCCCACAATACCACCCCCCAACATTACAAACAACCCAAACCCCCCTTAAATAAACCTAACACTACCCCCCTGAAGATCTCCCTATCTTGAGTCGTCTTCACCCAGCCGAGCACCGAT
Source organism: Bombina bombina (assembly GCF_027579735.1). Taxonomy (NCBI): domain Eukaryota; kingdom Metazoa; phylum Chordata; class Amphibia; order Anura; family Bombinatoridae; genus Bombina; species Bombina bombina. Next base: position 251,813,948 of record NC_069503.1, read on the forward strand.
GGACCAAAAGAAGACATCCGGAGCGGCAGAAGTCTTCATCCTATCCGGGCAGAAGAGGACATCCGGACCGGCAGACATCTTCATCCAAGCGGCATCTTCTATCTTCATCCATCTGACGAGGAGCGGCTCCATCTTCAAGACCTCCGGCGCGGAACATCCTTCTTCAACGACGACTACCCGACGAATGAAGGTTCCTTTAAGTGACGTCATCCAAGATGGCGTCCTTCGAATTCCGATTGGCTGATAGGATTCTATCAGCCAATCGGAATTAATGTAGGAAAAATCTGATTGGCTGATTGAATCAGCCAATCAGATTCAAGTTCAATTGGATTGGCTGATCCAATCAGCCAATCAGATTGAGCTTGAATCTGATTGACGACTCAAGGTAGGGAGATCTTCAGGGGAGTAGTGTTAGGTTTATTTAAGGGGGGTTTGGGTTAGAGTAGGGGTATGTGGGTTGTAATGTTGGGGGGTGGTATTGTGGGTTTTTTTTTACAGGCAAAAGAGCTGATTTCTTTGGAGCATGCCCTGCAAAAAGCCCTTTTAAGGGTTGGTAAAGTAATAGAGCTGTTAACTTTTTTAATTTAGATTAGGGTAGGGATTTTTTTTTTATTTTGGGGGGCTTTGTTATTTTATTAGGGGGCTTAGAGTAGGTGTAATCTTTTTTATTTTTTGTAATTTAGTGTTTGTTTTTTTGTAATTTAGTTTAGTTTATTTAATTGTATGTAATTGTAGGTAATTTATTTAATTAATTTATTGATAGTGTAGTGTTAGGTTTAATTGTAACTTAGGTTAGGATTTATTTTACAGGTAATTTTGTAATTATTTTAACTAGGTAGCTATTAAATAGTTAATAACTATTTAATAGCTATTGTACCTAGTTAAAATAAATACAAAGTTGCCTGTAAAATAAATATAAATCCTAAAATAGCTACAATATAATTATTTGTTATATTGTAGCTATATTAGGGTTTATTTTACAGGTAAGTATTTAGCTTTAAATAGGAATACTTTATTTAATAAGAGTTAATTTATTTCGTTAGAATAAAATTATATTTAACTTAGGGGGGTGTTAGGGTTAGACTTAGCTTTAGGGGTTAATACATTTATTATAGTAGCGGCGAGGTTCGGTCGGCAGATTAGGGGTTAATACTTGAAGTTAGGTGGCGGCGATGTTACGGAGGGTAGATTAGGGGTTAATACTATTTATTATAGGGTTTGCGAGGCGGGAGTGCGGCGGTTTAGGGGTTAATACATTTATTAGAGTGGCGGCGAGGTCCGGTTGGCAGATTAGGGGTTCATAAGTGTAGGTAAGGTAGCGGCGACGTTGCGGGGGGCAGATTAGGGGTTAATAAATATTATGTGGGTGTCGGCAATGTTAGGGGCAGCAGATTAGGGGTACATAGGTATAATGTAGGTTGCGGCGGTGTCCGGAGCGGCAGATTAGGGGTTAATAGTGTAATGCAGGGGTCAGTGATAGCGGGGGCAGCAGATTAGGGGTTAATAAGTGTAAGGTTAGGGGTGTTTAGACTCGGGGTACATGTTAGGGTGTTAGGTGCAGACTTAGAAAGTGTTTCCCCATAGAAAACAATGGGGCTGCGTTAAGAGCTTAACGCTGCTTTTTTGCAGGTGTTAGGTTTTTTTTCTGCCCAAACTGCCCCATTGTTTCCTATGGGGGAATCGTGCACGAGCACGTTTTTCCAGCTAGCCGCTACCGTAAGCAACGCTGGTATTGAGAGTTGAAGTGGCGGTAAATATGCCTGTACGCTCCCTTTTTGGAGCCTAACGCAGCCCTTCAGAGAACTAGCTAACGCACCCCTTTGGCCGCAAAACTCTAAATCTAGGTGAGTGTTTGATAAGTTCATGAACAAAATAATAAAATAAATGCTAATAATAAATCTGAAATGGGATTGAGAAACCATTAATGTAATTTATGATGTTATCAGTTTTGTCATCAATCATTTCAAGAAAAAAATGGGAGGGGGATGTAAGGTTTTGTCAAAAATATACTTCCTTTTGTTTTTGAGTGAGCACATTTTAGGGTTTTTGTGCTTTTGAGTGTAATTGACAGTGATTTTCCAAAATGCTTATTCCTATATAAAAGACAGAAATAGAGTAAGTTTATTTACTGTAAAATAAGATAAAGAGTAGTATTGTACTATGTCATGATGTGGTTTTAAAAATGGTACTGTGCATATGCACAGAAATAGTAATATTTCAAATTTTGTGCATAAAATCTCAGAAGTACTGAATAAATCTGTTGCCCTTGATCTTTCAGGAATACGTGGAAATTTAGATCTTGATTAGTCCCATGGTTTTAATGTATGTGCTACTGCAGAAAATAACCTCTACCATGGAGGCCTCAACCATGCAATTTTTTAATTGGTTTAACTTGACCCATGTCTGATTCTATTTGGACCCAACTTATCCTATCATGAATTTTGTGCCACAAAGCAGTCTGTGCTATATGAGCAGCATAATAATATGAGACCAGAGGAGATACCTTGTCATGACAGACCTATAAAATCTAGACATTTGATCACTCCAAATTAACTTTAGGATTTTTTTGTTTGTTGCGGCAGTATAGCCCATTTGCAGGAGCGCGATAACTAACCAGTGCCCCAAATGCCCTGAAGATAGAGGGCATTGTAGTTTTTATTTAAAAAAATTAAAAACAACTTCACTATGCCGTTTTTGGGGTCTAACATTGGTGGGAGTGGGGTGAAAAGTGCCTTTACATTGCGTTCTATGGGAACTGTGTGTGCCCATAGACCGCAATGTAAATATGTCTATATGATTATATACATATATATTTATGTGTTAATATGTGTATTTTTCTACCGCCTTATTTCCCTACTCCCTCTTGCCTCAAAGCTTCTTAAAAAACTAGTATATGCACGTCTATCTCATTTCCTTACAATAAACTCCCTCCTTGACCCACTGCAATCTGGATTTCGCCCCCATCACTCCACAAAGGCAGCAATCGTTAACGACCTACTTACAGCAAAATCGAAAAAAACACTTCTTTGAGCTTATCCTCCTTGATCTGTCTGCAGCCTTTGATACTGTTGACCCCCTTCTTTTGTTTCAAACTCTCCAATCCTTCAGCATTTGTGACACAGCCCTCTAGTGGTTCTGTTCCTACCTGTCTAACCGTACCTTTATTGTAGCCTTCTCTGGGGCATCATTTGCCCCGTTGCCACTTTCTGTAGGGATACTGGAAGGCTCTGTCCTTGGTCCCCTTCTCTTCTCAATCTACACATCATCATTAGATTCCTTAATAAAGTCCCACTGGTTCCAATATCATTTGTATGCCGACGACACCCAAATCTACCTCTCTGCACCTACTACCTACAAATCTACCTACTCTGCATGCCCGATGTCTTGGGGTCACACTTGACTCAGATCTTTCTTTCACTCCTCAAAATCCTCCCGCTTCCACCTTAAAAAACATCTCTAAAATTAGACATTTCTTTACTGAAGACACAACTAATAATTTAATCCACTCTATCATCTTTTCCGGCCTCGACTACTGCAACTACATCCTCTCTAGTCTTCCTAGCTGCCGCCTAGCTCCTTTACAATCCATAATGAATGCCTCTGCTAGGCTCATCTTTCTTACACGTTGCTTTTCATCTGCTGCACCACTCTGCCAATCCCTTCACATGCTTCCTCTTAACTCCAAGATTAAACACAAAATTCTGACTTTGACATACAAGGCCCTCAACTGCACTGTTCCCCCCTAAATCTCAGACCTTGTTCCCAAATACTCTCCCTCCCGTCCCCTTTGCTCTGCTCAAGACCTCCTACTCTTCTCCTCTCTTGTTACCTGCTCACATTCCCGTTTACAGGGCTTCTCCAGACTGGCTTCCATCTTGTGGAACTCTCTGCCTCACTCCACAAGACTCTCCCCTAGTTTTGAAAGCTTCAAGCACTCCCTAAATACTCTACTGTTTAGGGATGCATACAACCTACACTAACCTTTCCTAACCCCAGTTCCTCTCCTCCATTGCTATCCCCTTGAACCCACTTAACCTAAGAGCACAACTGTTTGCAGATCACCTTCATAAGAGCTGACTACAACAGTGCAACTCTCGGCAGGGCCCTCTACCCATTTGATCCCTATAAATGTTACCTTGTATATCCCCTATGTTTATAGCGCTGCGGAATCTGATTATAACTGATAATAATAATATTAACACACATAAATATATATGTATATATTAATATACATATACTGTATATTTAAAAATGCTGCCCATTGCTTCACTACTTACCACGTTTGCTGCGCGAGGTTTTGATGCCGTCTGTGACGGCATCAGAATGAGTCTCCCATAGGAGCTTATGGAAGTGTGCTCTCACTTGTAATACCAGCTCACATTATCATGTGCTGGTATTACAAACTGGATCGCTAATATCACTTTTTCGCAAACGATATTTAGCTTTCCACTTGTTATCTGGCTCTGTTAGTTTAATTTCCTTTTAATAAGGGAGGACAGAAATTCAAAGCACCACCATATTCAGGTGATACCATTATTTGTCATGCTGTTCCCTAGACAAGATGGATGGTTTTCCCAATAATCTCTAGGTTTTTCTATGTGACCCGATTTTATTCCTTCATACAAAGTTTACTAGGCAAGCACTTTATATAATGTACTTTTGACTTAACATGATTGCTATTTATTTTTTGGGGGCCATAGCTATGTGTGAAAATGTTATTAATGTTGTGTAATTTTCTTTTTTAAAATGATGATGGTCCACAGTCCTCCATAACATATGGGATATATTTCACACCACTAGGAGGAGGTCAAGAACTCATACAAGAGCTTTAAAACCCTCCCATCTCTCTCTTAGTTTAGTTCTTGGCCTCGTAGGAAATGTTTGAGAATAGAGTTTGTTCCAGCTACTTGCATATGGATTACCCAGAGTCCCTGAGGAGTATAATTTACAAAGAGCAAAGAAAGGACACTTCACAGCAGCTGAATGATACAGGATATACACTGTTATGTGCACAACAGTTTCCCTAACAGGACTTCAGCCATAACTACCCTCAGGCATTGTAGGGACTTGTTCCTAGCCTCCACCTGAGGGACTCTGGTATTTCCTACTGCAATCCTCTGCGGTACTCTACCTGCACTGAATGGCCTATCTACTGGATACTGCTGCAGCTTCATTGACATTGACATGCCTTGGACAGTCAGTAGAGGGGTGCTGCATAAGGTAAGTGCCTTTACACAGCACAGACACAGCCCAGAGGCTATTTGTAGGTACTCTGACACAGGTACAGTATAGCCAGGGGACTTAAAGGGACAGTCACTTGAAAAAAATTATTTTTTAAAAAGATAGATAATCCATTTATTACCCATGCCCCAGTTCTGCATAACCGGCAACACTGTTTTATTAATATAATTTTTACCTCTGAGAGGTAAATGTGCAAAATATTTCTTGTGCTGATAATCTTAGGTTCAAAATTGATAACATCCTATCTAAAGTTGTTTTTTTACAAGGACCTTAGGCAGCTGTACACCATAGCACATCCTTATGTGATCTGCAGTGTACCCAATATATTATAATATGTGCAATTATATATTGTATTAAACATAATAACACATGGTTCCATTACCATTTATAATAACTAGCTGCACTATTAATACTTATTTATGAGTCAATTATGCATTTCACTATTAGTAGAGATCCTTTAGAGATAAGATCCATTGTTATCTCTTTAATTCCATTGTATGAGTGATTTATATGTATGCACATACATTTATCATGTAGACACTGTGCATTAATTATAAATATTTTCATTACCTTTGCACATTGTTTATTTACTTTGTGATTATACACAGTCTCTGCTTACTTTGGGCATGGATTTACAAGTATCTAATGTGTACCTGTTGGTCTATATGTGCTGCTCCTTTAGTAAGGAAGGCCACATAATAGTCTAAATGCTTACATCAAATGCTTATCTCATGTACAGATTTTTTAAACTTTGTATAAACGTATGTATAAGTTTCTACATTTCAGGTTCAACCCTTAAAATAGTCTGGATATCTGGACTGATTCTTTTTGTACTTCAAGAGATTGAGTGATTTGTTCTCTTTGAAGCAGAGTCCCCCTGATTGACTAGCAGTCCTATTAAACATTTACAATAGGATTTGGAGGACAGGGGCATAATTAATCCTAGACCCTGTGTATCCTCAGGATCGAGAGATTTTCCCCAATCTGTTTATTATCCAAATGGATTTACAGTCCTGTCTTGCTCCTTATCTGGCTGATATCTAGTGCAAGCTTGTTTACTGTCAACAGCTGTTGCTGTTACTCTCAAACCTCTGTCTTTCAAGACAATAATTGGAGTATCAATGTACTTTACCGAAGTCATAATAGACTCAATCCTTATGCATCTGTTTTCCTATCAGAACCTTACATTATTAAGATTCAGAGGGTGTCTCTTCCTACAATGAGCTCCATCCATCGTAGCTCAATTATGGAGGTGGTCTTATAGTTGCTGCTTCAGTCACAGTTTCTTTAGCCCCCTCTTCACTTGAGACCCCTATAATGACTATGCTATCTCAGTGGTCAAATAATTATCTACATTTGGCACACAGATTGCTTTGGATTTCTTAGTCAATCTTTTTCTTAAGGACATAAAGTATGTCTTTGTCCCTTGGGACATCCTTCCCTCGTCCAACTTGGTCTATTGTATTGACGGACTATGGTCTTTCAGACTGGGCAAGGCAAGGTTACCAATCAACATTCTGGCACTTTGAGCAATCTTCAGGTTATTCATCCGTTGCCTCTCCTGATGGAGGAAAAGTTTATCTGTTTCCAGTCGGACAGCATCTTGGCATAGGCCTACATAAATTATCACGGGGGCTAACCACAATCCACTGGCCATACAGGAAGTGTCTATTTCTCTGTCTTGTGCAGAGAGGTATTATCACTCCCTATCAACAATTTACAATACCATGTGTGAACAACTGGGAGGTGGATCATTGCAGCAGTCGATTGGTCCATTTAAGATAGTGGTCTCTCCATAGGACATTTTTGATCGATGATTGATCTAATGAGCTTACAGGACATAGATCTAATGGCCGCTTACTTAAAGGGACAGTCAACTCAAGCATTTTTATTGTTTACAAAGATAGATAATCCCTTTATTACCCATTCCTCAGTTTTGCACAGCAAACATGGTTATATTAATATACTTTTAACCTCTGTAATTTAACCTTTCCATGGCTTTTTTTTCCCTCTGAGACAGAATTTATTTTCTCAAGCTTCTTTTTCTATCAAGATCTCAAATCTCTAATTTAAAGGTGTGGTGTTTGAACGCCTAGTTTTGAAACATAGAGATTTATTTAATTGGGTCATTGAATCTTTGATGCAGGCCAGAAACCCTGTAACACAAGAGATTTAACACAAGATTGAAATATATTTTTTAAGTGGTGTTCTTCCAGAGGGTTTTCTGGGTATCCTTTAAATTCATAGAATCCTTAATTTTTTCAAAGATGCCCTTGTCAAGGATTTGTCCAATATTTTCTGCTTTATCTCTTTTTTCATAGGAAGTTCGCTAAACTTCCTGAGGTTCAGGCGTTTGTTATAATTAGGCTACCGATGGAACCATTGCATTCCATTGATATTGAGTATTATCTGGGAAAGTACTCTTTCTATTAGCATAAACAGTTTTCTAAATTGTTAGCCTTGTCTTGTAATTCTACATTTCTCACTATTTATAAGGTAAAGGCTATACTTTGTACTAAATATGATTTTCTTTCTAAGGAAAATACCAATCAAGAGATGGTTGTCCCTTCATTGTGTTCAGTTCCTGCTAACTCTAGGTAGCGGATATTACATAATCTGATTGTAGTAAATGCTTTGAAGGTCTATTTCTAAGCAACTAAAGATTTTAGACAAACTTCTTGTTTGTTTGTTTTTCTTGACTAAATCTAATAAGGGTCAGAATTTACTAAGGTACCAATCACCTCTTAACTTATAAAAAGGAATTCAAGACTTTCTTGATGGTGGGAAGGTCACCTTTCTAAGAGTATTACAGCTCTTTCTTCAAGAGCAATTGCAGCATTGTGGGTATTGGAAAAATGATGCATCTTTGGAGTTGATTTGCAAAGCTGCAACATGTCTTATCTGCATACTTTTTTTTTCAGAGCTTATAACAAGCCGCTTTTGTCAGGAAAGTCCTTAAGGCAGAAGTGTCGGCTAAATAAAAACTGCCAGAAAAATGTTCCCACCCTTTCCGTAACAGAGACCATCGGCTTGGGTATTAGTCCCATATGTTATGGAGGACTGTGGACCCATCATCATTTTACGAAAGAAAACAAAATGTATGCATATCTGATAAATTATTTTCTTTCGGATTGATGATGGTCCATAGGCCCAACCTATTTCACTTTTTGGACAACAGTTCTAATGACACCTCTATATACCCTGTCTTTTCTTACCTTTCTTTCCTATTCTCTACTCAGCTATACGTAAAACTAAGAGGGAGGTGAGAGGGTTTAAAGCTCTTGTATGGGTTCTTGAGCTCCTCATAGTGGCGAGAAATATATCCCATATGTTATGGAGGACTGGGCACCATCATCATTCCGAAAGAAAATAATCTATCAGGTAGGCATACATTTTGTTTTTCACTTGCTTGGATCTTGTGTCATTTGTGTTCATCTGTTGTTATTCTCCTATGTTACACATTATTTTTCATGCAACAAAGCATTCCCAACAATCATGCATGAGTGTCCAATATAATTTTGTAAATGCAGGTTTTAATATTTTCACTCTATTATTAAACTTTATCTGCTGCTTAGTAGTACAATACTATTTTTCAAATACAAAATTTTATATTTTCACTGTATTATTAAACTTTACCTGCTGCTTAGTAGATCGTTTTCTACTTTTGGTGAGGTTACTTTATTTTTTTTATTTATGCAGCCAGTACTTATGTTCATATTTTCTTGATTATGCTGTCTAATTCTGTATCATTGATGATAGTACCCTGGGTAATGTGTATACTATGTTTATTGGGATGATTTATTTATAGATTGCTTTGTCTTTTGTTATAGCCTCTAAAGCCCAACATTAAAGATGCTCACATATGGTGTTGTACCAGAGACGGAAATATTAGCTGTTCATGGGTTTTTATTTACTCCTTTTTTTATTTATATTCTCTCTGTGTTACCTGCTACTGTTAAAATGTATGTGGAATTTGATGTAAAAAAATTAGTCTTTGTGAGAAGTCCAGTAAACCTTACTTATTATCTAACATGGAGGTGGTTGATTCTGCAGATACAGGCATTTATAGAGAATACATTTTCTTTGAACTTTCTATGCTTCTGTAAATTAAGTTATGTATGTAAAAGAGCTCATAAACATGGTCCTTCTATCTCAGCCCTGCAATTATTTAGTAAAGACCTGAGTTTCATTCTGATCCTAACTTGCTAAATGAATACTAGGCTGAATGCTGAGGAATGCTGAAAAGTCTTTAATAATTTCTGCTAAACTTGTTCCTCTGTCTATGTCATATCTTCAGCTTTGTATCCACATGCTTATTTCTATGTCCAGTGTTAGACTTGTTGCCTGTCCATTGTCTCCCATAAACTGACAACTCCTTATACTAGAGTAATCTGTTGTATTACTGTCCGCTATAAATTAATATCTGGGATAAAGAGGCAGTCTCTAAGGAAAAGCAAAGTTCAGTGTAGCATATCATGTCAGATTGTTGTGTCTGTACCTTAGCTGTAATTTTATCTCCTTAAAGGGACATTGTACACTAGATGTTTCTTTGCATAAATGTTTTGTAGATGATCCATTTATATAGCCAATCTGGGAGTGTTTTTGTAACAATGTATTGTTTTGCTTATTTTTTAATAACATTGTGCTGATTTTCAAACTCCTAACCAAGCCACAAAGTATCGAAAGTATACTGATGTCTACAGATGTCTGCTTTCTCCTTTTTGTGTAATCTGTTTTTTCATATGCAGGGGAAGGGGGAGTGGGTGCTTTACTGCTTTCCCAGCCCCTTTCACTGGTGTCCCAGCCTAACAGTGCTAAACTGGGAGCTTCTAAGTAAGTTTTTAAAAGACTTTATACAGGATTTTTAGATCAGTATCTGCATTTTCTTCTTTATAGTGGTGCCTATTACATGCAGTTTTATGAAAATCAGTGTACACTGTCCCTTTAAGGACCCTGAATTTTTAGAGAAAAACTTGCTTAAAAGACTGGAGAATTGTTATCAGTTTTGCTATCACTTTATTTAAACAGAAATAGAGCCTTGTTTGTTTGTTTTTATTTACCTATTAAAACTGTATATTTTTTTTAGTAGACAGCCCAATATATTGATCTAGGCCCATTTTGGTATATTTTATGACACTGTTTCGCCGCCAGATGCGATCATATTTTAAAAATTAACTTTTTCACAAACTTTGGGATTCTCACTAAAATTATTTACATACCATGTATACAGTCATATCATGGTTGTAAAAGCTCTGGGATCAATCCCCTTTGTTCAGAAATAGCAGACGTGGATGGCTTCACCATTGCTTTTTGGTAATTAGAAGGCTACTAATTGCAGCTACACACCCCACTTCTGAAATTTCTTGCAGTAAAGGGGTTAATCAGGTAGTTTGTTAGGTTAAATTTAGCTGTAGTGTAGCGATTACCCTCCCACCTGACACCTCCCACCACCATCTTAGGTACTGGCAGACAGTCTGACAATATCAAGTTTTAGGGCAATTTTTTTAAATTAATTAAATATTTTATGTTTTGTTGTTTATTCTGCAGTGTAGGAGTCCCCCTTACCCTCACACCTCCATGATCCTTCCCAAACTGCTCTCTACTCCCCCCTCCTAATGTTTTCTGCCAGTACCCAGTTTATACATATTTTATTAATTTTTGTAATAATTTATTAATAAAATTATACCTTATAGTGTAGCAGCCCACCACCTCCCCCATTCAAGCAATTATTCTGTAGGGCCCCCTCTCCCCTCTTATAATAATTGTTTCTGTAGGTAGTTATTACCTCCCTTCCTCTGTGTAAAATATTTTCTGTAGTGTAGCAATTATGCCCCTCCTTCCCACTGCCCACCTGCCTCCTTCCTGACCCTCCCACACCAGCACCGCCGCAAGCTGATGCACACAGTGATACAGAGTGTCACTGGTTACAAAGGCAATCTGCTTCATATGGTAACAGGAACATGATTAGCGCTCCCTTACTTTATGAAGATAGATGCCTTCTGCCTCTGGCTGCCGTCTTAGCGGTCAAAGCTGACAGCCGGGACCGCAGCATGAGGCAGAAAGTTGGACGTAGCTAACTGGGGTTAGGTTTCTGAAGGAATAGTTGTAAAAAGAAACCGGTGTAAATTGAAACCCAGTTTATAATATAAGTCAATGGAAAGTGAAGGAGTTAGGTTCCAGGAGTTAGCTATTATTTTCGTATGCATAGGTTTCCCTTTCAGAGTAATTAATGTTTTTTGATAAAAGCTCACCACATGGAAATGTTTCAATAATTATACTTCAATTTCATATACGCCCATGTTCAGCCCATTTTATAAATTAAAACAACAATTACGCTTTGTATTTTGTAATTATAAGTATGAATTTCTGTGTTTGTTGCACATCCAGTAAACTTAAATTACATTTTATGCTGTGCATATTTAATACGATTTATTCCTGTGTAATTTACATATAAATGATATGTTTTTGATGAAATATGAGTTTTGGAAAACAATGTTCTTATGATTTTTGATGTACCTTAACACTACAGTTTTTTCTGAGTATATTTGTGTGAATGGTTCAATTAAAGTATTCATTTTGTATGATTTTTAAAATTATGTTTTTCATTGGGCACTTTTGTAATGTATGCATCTCCTTCCCATACGAAAATGCAGCATACACCCCTTAGTGAGACATCATATTTTAGGATAAAATGTGGCTTTAGATAATTCCACCAGGGAAATAGAAGTACTTGTGCGCTGTCTTCTAGAATTTTGCCAGCCCAGAGACCTTTAGATCATCGGCCCATAGTGTGTAAGACACGTGCACATTCTCAAGCCTACTTCAGTATGCTCTTATGGAAAAGGGTCAAACTTCAAGAAGTGAGAAGTAAATTCCATAGAAATAAAGTTAAAAGATTTTTGTTTTTTAATTGTATGCTCTATCTAAAGTTTAAGTTTGACTTCCCTTTAAATGTTTATAAGAAGAAAGCAGAAATGTAAAGTTCAATTTCAGATTTGAAGTGGGTAAGAACTTAAATTCAGAAATGTCCATTTGAATAAACTGGTGACATTGATACATATATACATGGTATATAGTTTATATCATGGTTCGACAAATCTGTTTAAAATGTGTGAGCCAGTAAGATTTAGGAGCCAGGCAGTAGTATTTGTATATAGATATATGCAGAATAATCCAAAAACTTAGGAGACAGGGGTAGAATTCTAGGTGCCAGTGGCTCCCAGACTCCTGGGTTTGTCAAACCCTGAATTACATCATGACATCTATTCAATACTGATACTAGTTTACAGTGAATTTACCCCATATATAGGTTAAACCAGAGATCGACAAATCTGTTTAAAATTTAAGAACCAGACAGTGGTATTTGTATAAAGATATACAGAGAAAAAACAAAAAAGCTAGGAGCCATGAGTAAAATTCTAGGAGACAGTGTCTCCCTGGCTTCTGGGTTTGTCGAGCCCTGGTTTATATTGGTGTCAGTATTTTTTGTTGAAAATAACTGACATTGAAATATTACAAAATATTTGTAAATGTAACCTCTTCTCTTGGATATCTTATGCTATCTCCCAATCAGGAATTTGTATTTCCTTTCTTTTTCTTTTATTGTGTTTCTATCAGCCATGCTCACACCTGACATTTGAGTATTTTACCTGCCAGTCTCTGTTTATTTGGGACCTGTTGGATTTTCATTTGTAAAACATTTTAGTTCAATTTACTTTTTTATTGTTATTTATTTTTTTAGCTTTCACGCAATTAAGGATGAGATGTTCCTTAGACAGTCGTTACAACGGCAGACATTAAACCTTCACAAAGTATCAGTCAGCTATATGGTAAAGTATGCATTAAACACTTTTTTTTATTCCACTGGAAACCATATATCTTATCAGTTATTAATTATTGTCTAGATTACAAGTGGAGCACAAAAATGTTAGTGATATTGTGCACTAGTTTTGCACTCATTATTTTATTTTTTGTTGCTCGAGCAATAGTCTAGGGTGCACTAACATCTGCATATTGAATAGCACAATAAATCCCCCTCATAATATACTTCTATGGTGCGCTAAACGAATGGTGCTAGTGAAGATCTTCTCTTCATATTGTTCTGTGCTATCCTATAATAATAATAATGGTTTAGGTCAGGTCTCAAAAAGGCTACATTTTACTGGGGTATTTTGGATTGCTCTTGAGTGCAACAAAAAGGGACAGTCTAGTCAAAATTAAACTTTCGTGATTAAAATAGGGGATGCAATTTACTCAATTTTCCATTTTACTCTTATCATCCAATTTTCTTTGTTCTCTTGGTATTCTTTGTTGAAAGCTAAACCTTTTTTCAGTTAGACACTGATAGTTCATGTGTGCCATATAGATAAAATTGGCTAAAATGCAAGTCTGTCAAAAGAACTAAGATAAGAGGGCAGTCTGCATAGGCTTAGATACAAGGTAATCGCAGAGGTAAAACGTGTATTAATATAACAGTGTTGGATATTCCAAAATGGGGAATGGGTAATAAAGAGATTATGATTGGGTTTGTACTGTAGTACATGCAGAGTTAAGGAAGGCGTCGTTTCATTTTTGGTACCATCTAGTACAATGTCTTGAGCTGGCCCTGCCTACATCATTGTCTGTAAAGCGCTCTCAGACCATGAAAAACCAGCCCAGTGTTTGTCTGAAGGCTGCACTCAGTATATTTCTCCCCAGCTCTTCTTCTGACATTAGAATAAAACAAAAAAATAACATTTTGACTCATTGGTACTTAATAGTTTCAGACATTTGTTTTACACCCTTGCTTTATGCTTTTGCATGTACTGCTGCCTCTTCTGCTGTCAGAAACAAAGATTTCTTAGCTGCAACAGACCCTAGAAGACTTATACTTACGGTTGGCAGTGTGCACTTTTCTGCCACATGAGACTGTCTAATGCTGGGCAAACACTCGGAATTTCCTTCTTTCCTTTAAAGGGACATGAAACCCACATTTTTGTATTTATCATTCAGATACAGCACTGGTTTTCAAGTCCTCAGGCTTCCCTAACAGGCCACATTTTGAGGATATCTGAACTAGAGCACAGGTGACATAATCAGCTGATTAGTAAACATGATTATTTATAATCCTGAAACCCTGGCCTGTTGGGGAGGCCCGAGGACAGGTTTGAAAACCAGTGAGATAGAGCATTTAATTTTAAACAACTTTCCATTTTACTTTTGTTATCAAATTTTCTTCATTTTCTTTGTATCCTTTGTTGAAAGAGCAGCAATGCACTACTGGGAGCTAACTGAACACATTGGATGAGTCAATGACAAGACACATATATGTGCAGCCACCAATCAGCAGCTTGTTTCCAGAAGTGCATTGCTGCACCTTAGTTTTTCAACAAAGGATGCTAAGAGTACAAAGCAAATTAGAAAATAGAAGTTAATTGGGAAGTTGTTTAAAATGGCATCACTGTATCACGAAAGTTTAATTTGACTATACTATCCCTTTAACCCCTAAACCCCTTAATGACCAAGGACATGCCAGGCATGTCCTACAAAAAACGGTCGTTAACGACCAAGGACGTGCCTAAAGTCGTGGGAGTGCTTGCAAGGGAGGCGGGAGCACGCGCCCTGACCGCTACACAAAGCAAGTGTAAGGGAAGGAGGGAGCGGGGAATAAGTGTTGAGAAAGGGATCTGGGAGGGGGATAGGGTATTGAGGGGGGGCAGCTACACTACGGAAAAAATGGGATTATCTAAAAAAAAAACAATAAACAGCCCAATTTTATTGCAAAGTGGGTACTGGCAGACAGCTGCCAGTACCCAAAATGGTGGCAAATAGGTAGAGGGGGGAGGGTTAGAGAGCTGTTTGGGGGGAAACAGGGAGGTTAGGGGCTTAGGGGGGATCCTACACTGCAGAATATATATAAAAATAAATTAAAAAAAGCCTTTTATTTTAGTACGGGCAGACTTTCTGCCAGTACAAAAGATGGCGGTGAAAATTGTGAGGTAGGGGAGGGAAGAGAGCTGTTTGAGAGGGATCAGGGAGGGATCCGGGGGTGGGATGTGTCAGGTGGGAGGCTGATCTCTACACTAAAGCTAAAATTAACCTTACAAGCTACCTTATTAACACCTTCACTGCTGGGCATCATACATGTGTGTTGCGTAGCGGCCTTCTAGTTACCAAAAATCAATGCCAAAGCCATATATGTCTGCTATTTCTGAACAAAGTAGATCACAGAGAAGCAGTTACAACCATTTGTGCCATAATTGCACAAGCTGTTTGTAAATAATTTTAGTGAGAAACCTAAAGTTAGTGAAAAGTTAACAATTTTTTTTTATTTTTTTTCATCGCGTTAGGCGGTGAAATGGTGGCATGAAGTATACCAAAATGGGTCTAGATTAATACTTTGGGTTGTCTACTAAAAAAAAATATATACATGTGAAGGGTTATTCAGGGATTCCTGACAGATATGTGTTACAATGTAACTATCGCTAATTTTGGGGGAAAAAAATGGTTTGGAAATAGCAAAGTGCTACTTGTACTTATTGCCCTATAACTTGTAAAAAAAGCAAAGAACATTTAAACATTGGGTATTTCTAAACTCAGGACAAAATTTAGAAGCTTTTTAGCATGGGTGTTTTTTGGTGGTTGTAGATGTGTAACAGATTTTGGGGGTCAAAGTTAGAAAAAGTGTGTTTTTTTTCAATTTTTAATTATTTATATATATATATATATATATATATATATATATATAAAATAATTTAGAAAGTCCAATTAATGGCGAGAAAAACGGTATCTAATATGTGTGGGTACAGTAAATTAGTAAGAGGAAAAGTACAGCTAAACACAAACACTGGACCATTGAAAAATGGTCTGGTCACTAAGGGGTTAACGACCACGACAAACTCTATACCAGGCCGTAATAGCGTGGGTCTCGCCGTGAGCAGCAGGGCCGCGCTATTATGACCTCCCTCACTCCTGCAGGCATCCTGAAATAGCTTGTATAGAATCACATATAGGCCTCTATTTATCAAAGTTTGGCGGACCTGATCCGACAGTGCGAATCAGGTCCACCAGACCTCGCTGAATACGGAGAGCAATACGCTCTCCGTATTCAGCATTGCACCAGCAGCTCACAAGAGCTGCTGGTGCAATGCCGCCCCCTGCAGAATCGCGGCCAATCGGCCGCCAGCAGGGGTGTGTCAATCAACCCTGCAGGCTCGCCAGAAAAACGGGGCCTCAAGCTCTATCCGGAGCTTGATAGATATGCCCCATACTATTTATAAAACTGAGATCCTCATCAAAGAATTTGCCCACATCCTGTACGGACAACCACAAGCCTACAAGGCCATATTGTGTGATTATACATTTTACACACAGATTTATAGGTTTTATTTCTATATTATTATTTTATTTATGTATTCTATATAGTTTAATTTTAGGCAATTCCAAATGAGCATGGTTTTCCAGTGGCTTTCTGTAACTGGAGCTCCACTTATACTTTGCACTTGAAAGATCTGACAGTGTGATAACAATCCATCAGAAAACACTTATGAGTAACCATTTACATGACGTTTAACAGTCTGGAACCCTTATAAAACCCATGTTAGCCTCTTTTAAATGGCATATGCATCTGTCTACATAGCTTTCTCCAATGTCAAAGTTCACATATTAATAAACACAATTGTTCATAGTTTAAAGAGACATGAAACCCAAAATATTTATTTCATGATTCAGATAGAGAATGCAATTTTAAAGAACGTTCTAATTTACTTCTATTATTAAATGTTCTTCTTTCTCCAACATTGGTGTATCCGGTCCACGGCGTCATCCTTACTTGCGGGAATATCTCTTCCCCAACAGGAAATGGCAAAGAGTCCCAGCAAAGCTGGCCATATAGTCCCTCCTAGGCTCCGCCCACCCCAGTCATTCTCTTTGCCGTTGCACAGGCAACATCTCCACGGAGATGGTTAAGAGTATGTGGTGTTTAGTTGTAGTTTTTTATTCTACTATCAAGAGTTTGTTATTTTAAAATAGTGCTGGTATGTACTATTTACTCTGAAACAGAAAGAGATGAAGAATTCTGTTTGTGAGAGGAAGATGATTTTAGCAGACAGTAACTAAAATCCTTTGCTGTTTCCACATAGGACTGTTGAGATGAAGTAACTTCAGTTGGGGGAAACAGTTAGCAGACTTTTCTGCTTAAGGTATGACTAGCCATATTTCTAACAAGACTGTGTAATGCTGGAAGGCTGTCATTTCCCCTCATGGGGACCGGTAAGCCATTTTCTTAGTCTCAAGCAGAATAAAGGGCTTAATATGGGCTATAAAACTGGTAGACACTTTTATGGGCAAAATCGATTGCTTTATTTGGGCATTGTATACATGTTTATGCTGGTATTTCACATTTATAAACTTGGGGAATGTTTTTTTTTTATAAACTTTTTTATTGAGACAACTTAATGAACAACAATATTGCTTGCGAATACAAAATTAAAGGAACATAGATATGTCATTGAGATATACATTTGGGGTTTAAAGATTAAACACTCTTAAGCTAAGAAAGGTAATGATGGGTGAAAATGAGAGTGAGAGCAGGTCTATGCATTAAATGGGTCTCTTTTCTGATAAGAACGTGTTGTATATGTGGATTTTGATGTTGAGTCTGTAGTTTAAGGTAATTTTGGTACTTAATTTCGTTAAGATCAGGGACGCTGAAATTTATGTAAGGCAGAAAAGAAAGGTGAGAAAAAAAAGGGGGGGGGGAAAGGAAGGTATAAGGGAGTGGAGATTGATTAATATGTCTGAGGGTTTGTGGACCAGTTAGGGAACCTCGTGAGCCATGGCAGCCAAATTTCATGATAAGCACTAGTGTTGTCAAGTACTCTATACGAGTATTGTTCCATTTGGCCGATGTAATGTGTACAAGCGATTACTTGGGAGAGGGTTGGCGGCCTCTCTTCCCTCCAAGCCCTAGCCAGGGTTAGTTTTGTAGCCATGAGGAGATATATCGTGAGAGCTTCCCCGGAGGGAGTGAGATTGGGCATCTGCATGTGTAAGAGGGTGACTTCCGGGGTGAATGGAGGGGTAAGACCGAGTGCCCGGAGAAGTGCAAACACTTTCTGCCATAATGGCTGGATTACTGGGCATGTCCACCATATGTGGAGTGGGGAGCCTAGCATCTTACACCCTCTCCAGCACTCTGGGGATTGTGAGTGATAGATCTTGTGTAGGACGGTTGGCACCAGGTGCCAGCGGACCAGGATCTTATAATGTAGTTCCCATAGTGTGGCACAATGGAGGATCTTTTTGGTTATTTTGATTCTGGCGTGCCAGTTCTCTATAGTGAAAGTGAGACCAATTTCTCTTTCCCAGGCCTGATGTTGTGAGATTTTGTGCGAGGGAGTCTAATTAATAAGTATATTGTAATGAAGGGACAGGAGATGTCGGAGAGCATGAGCTCCTCGCCATGCTCTCTCCCAAACAGTTAATGGACGTAGTGTTTGTTTGGGGAAACCCCATGTACGTAAGCGGGTACTCAGGCGGAAACCCTCAAAATAGAGCTTGGGTGGGAGTCGAAATTTAATGCACATTGCTGGGTGTGAGAGCCAAGTGTCTTCCTCATAGAGGTCAGAGACCTGTAATGTGTGCGCCTGTGGCCATAGGTCATGGTGGGAGTCTGGGAGGCAGTAGAGAGCAGCAGGGATTGTCATGGCGGGGGAGGGATGAGGGGATATGTCTGGGTGATGTCTGATCTGATCCCAAAATTGCAGGGAGTGTCCAAAGATAGGGTGTAGGTTGTCTACGTCTCGTCTATGGTGGGGGGGAATCCAGATTATGTCCGAGAGGGTTATACCCGGAGGCAGTAGTGATGATTCTAGAGAATACCAAGCAAGATTTCTCTCCGGATCATTCCAGCGAAGGATGTGTGAGAGTCTTGCAGCATTGTAATATGAGATCACATTCGGAAGAGCAAGGCCTCCCTGTAAGGTCGGCTTTTCAAGTGTGCGACCTGATGTCCTGGGTCGGCGGTCTCTCCATACATATGAAGTGATTAGACTTTGGAGTCTGTTAAGAAGTGCTCTCGGAATGTTGTAGGGGATAGACCTAAAAAGATAAGTAAGCTTAGGAAGAAAGGACATCTTTACCGCAGCAATGCGGCCCGTCCAAGAGATCTCCCGGAACTCCCACGAATCAAGAAGTTTCCCAAACTCCGGGAGTCTATCTGTATAATTCTGGGATATGGTGGTCAGAGGGTCAGGGCTAAGATGGACTCCTAAGATCTTAAGTGAGGAAGATTTCCATTGAAAATGATAAGTGGACTGTAGCGAGGAAAGAATTTGTGGGGAAATGTTTAAGGGGAGAGCCTCGGTTTTGGTTACATTGAGTTTATAGAAACATAGTGAACCGAACTTCTCGAGAATAGCGAAGACTGCAGGGAGAGAAGTGTCTGGTGAGGTGAGGAAAAGAGTGATGTCATCCGCATAGAGGGAGACTTTATGGACATGCGATCCTATGACCAATCCTGTAGTCTGAGGGTCTATTCTAATAGATTGAGCTAGGGGTTCTATGGTGAGGGCAAACAATAATGGGGAGAGGGGACAGCCCTGTCTAGTACCATTTGCGATGGTGAATTTGGGGGACTGGAACCCTGCCCCACGAACAATGGCTGTTGGACGATCATAAAGGGTTTGGACAGCACCTATAAAAGAGGGAGGGAAGCCAAAAACGGACATGGCCTCCCACAGAAACTCCCACCTGACCCTGTCAAACGCTTTTTCTGCGTCTAATGACAGGGCCAGGAGGGGGGGACCTTTCGACAATCTGCCAGATGGAGGACATCTAAGATTCGCCTGGTTGCGTCAACGCCCTCTCTGTTCGGGATAAATCCAACCTGGTCTCTCGCTACAAGGGAGGGGATCACTCTTGCAGCCCTATTAGCAAGGAGCTTGGCATATATTTTTGTATCTGTGTTGATCAGTGAGATCGGCCGATAGCTGCTGCAGAGATCAGGTGGTTTACCAGGTTTTAAAATGGTAACTATAACAGCTTCTGGGAATTCCGCCACAAAAGGGGTTCCTGAGAATATCTCCTGGAAGAACTTAGTGAGGAGAGGAGCGATCTGAGGCAGGAAAGTTTTGTAAAACCTAGCTGTGAAGCCGTCTGGGCCAGGTGCTTTTCCCAGTTTTAAATTGCGTATAATTTTTGAGATATCCTGTGTGGTAAACGGAGACACCAGAGGGGAGACGTCCTCGGGTGATAATGAGGGGAGGTCAAGGGCTCTGAGGAACTGAGAAATATGCTGGACTGGACAGGTCGGAGATTCTGAAGTGGATTCAATGTTGTAAAGGTCGGAGTAGTATTGTAGAAAGGCATTGCCAATTTCGCGAGGGGCAGTGACCTGAGTCCCTAAAGGGGTTCGTATAGACATGATTCTGGCTTGAGCTGTGCGATTTTTAAGTTTGTTGGCTAGAAGTGTGGTAGCTTTGTTACCGAAATGGTAATGAATTCTTCTATACTTCTCTAACATGGATTGGGTTTTTTTGAGTTCAAGAGTTTGGATTTGTTTCGTTGTTTCTAAGATTTTGTCATTGGTAGACGGAGAGTATGTGTGAGAAATGTCTGCTCTTAGATGGCGAAGCTGGATATTGAGAGAGGACAAGGTGGCCTTGCTCTTTGCGCACGCCTCCCATTCAAATTGAATAAGATGGCCCCTCACCACTGCCTTCAGGGCAGCCCACCGGTTTTGGGCTGAGGTCTGATTATTGTCATTAAGGGAGATGTAATCTGTGATTATATTCTGTAGGACAGTCTTAAGGTGCGGGTCCGTAAGAGTCCAGTCCTGTAAGCGCCATGTAGAAGGGGGTGGGCGGGTATGTGGGCCTATGTGCATATGAAGTGAGTCATGGTCAGACCACGAGATGGGGGAAATGGTCGTAGAGTGAATCTCATCAAGGAATTTGGCATGTACAAAAAAGTAATCTATGCGCGTGTGAGATTTATGAAGGAAAGAGTAGAAAGTGAATTCCTTATCTTGTGGGTGTAGGGCGCGCCAAGTGTCATATAAGCCATGTAGTGCCATTAGTTATTGGAAAGCTGAGGATAGGGAATGAGTGGCTCTATCATTTCTGGAGAGTGGGGGTCCCTGTCTGTCCATGTAAGTGTCCCATATGAGATTGAAGTCACCTCCCAATATGAGGTCTCCCTGTTGTATAGAGGCTACAGACTTAAGTAGAGTTCTGAGGAAGTTAACTTGTTTACTATTTGGCGCGTATATATTAAAGAGGGTCACTAGGTGAGTATTTATTCTACAGACAGCAATAATGTAGCGTGCTTGGGGGTCTGATTCAATATGTATCTGATCATAAGTAACATTTTTGCCTCTGTAGATGGAGACCCCTCTAGATTTTGATGGGAATGTGGCGGTAAGAAGTGTTGGGTAATGTTTGGAGGTGTACTGCTTACTACATTCGGGAGTCCAGTGTGTCTCCTGAATAAAGGCAACGTCTATACGGTTTTTGCGCAAATAATTAATGAGGAGGCTGCGTTTGGTAGGGGAATTTAATCCCTGAGCATTAAGGGTTAAGAAGTGTAGGTCTTTCATGGTGCGACTGTATTGTGTTCTGTGGTTGGGGGGTGGGGGTATAGGAAAAAAAGAAGGGAAGAGAGGGGAGAGGGAAAAAGAAAAAAAAAAAAAAAAAAAAAGGAAGGGAATGAAGTCCAAAGAGAATATATGAGTACCAATTATGAAGAGAGGAAGCTAGACTGAGTTTCACTTTCTAAGGTATATTTCCAGGGGAAGGGAGACAGCGGGCTAGAGCCGCTTTGTTTAAGGAGAAGGGTATGGATAGGTAGGGAGAGCGGAGATATATTAGAAACTGTAAGTTGAGTAAATGTAAATGGGAGAGTGAGGGTGTAAGGTTGAGGGAGGGGGGCGGGATGGGGGGGCGGAGCCTTGAGTATATGTTCAGTGGGGGATTAGTGTAAAGATAAGTGAAGGGGTCAGCTCGAAGCAGGGGGGGTGGGATGAGGGTATGTAATAGAGCTGATAGTAGGGCCGGAAGGCAGATAGGGGAAGATGAAAAGAAGAGACGTAATCCTGAAAAGGAGGATAAGGATAGTGACGGTGTGTGAGTAGAATATAATAGAGAGGCGTGAAAAGCCAGAGAGGCGGCGGGGGGAGAGCCCCCCGGTTCTGAATGGATAAGTGGATGGAGTGGTTCAGCAGAGGATAGTAGTATGTATAGTGTTGATGGCTGGATGAGTAACTATTTATGTAGGGACTAACGTTAAATGAAGGTATCAGGAAAGGTGTGTACGTAGAGAAAGAAGTTTAAAGGGTGATATTGGTAACATGTAACAAGGAGTAAATATAGTCTCGTTGGTCTTGAGATCTAATCTAGAGCATAAGCTCAAACTAAACTTCTTAAGTGATATGAGTGTATTGGTGAGGAAGGTCAATAAAGAGAGGATAACGTTAAGAGAGAAACTGACTAGGACCTCTGTGCAGAGTGGTTATGGTTAAGAGGAAGAGGGTGTAATGAGATACATAATAGTAAAGAAATAATGCCTGTATCAGGCCTGTATACATTAATCTCAATATTTCCTGTAGCACAAACATTGATTGAATGCAGTGTCTTGACTATGAAAACCAATAAAGTAAATAACATTTAGGACATTCAACAAAACAGTATTAAACTCGTAATCTATAAGTTTGTCACAATAAACCTTCATCCTAGCAATGCAGGTAAGGAGCCAGGAGCCAGAGATTGAGTAAGGTGTGTACCCGTGTGTGGGCTCCAGGCTTACCTGTCCGCTGGATGTCTATGGCGAAGTTCTGACAAAGGAAATCCAGAATGAGGGAGTGAGAGAAGAGTAAGATGTGTACCCGTGTGTACACTCCCCCATCCAGATTGAAGAATATTAGTCTATCTGAGCATCTAATCTAGCACATAAGTTCTAAAAAAACTTCTCAAGAATTATGGGTATGTTGGTAAAAACAAGCAGAGTAAGTAACATTTAGGACATTCCACAAAACAAAATTAAACTCATGATCTATAAGTTTGTCATAATAAACTTTAACTTAGCAATGTAGGTAAGTAAGAAGCCGTGAGCCAAAAATAGGGTAAGGTGTGTACCCGTATGTGGGCTCTAGGCTTACCTGTCCGTTGGATGACCATAGCAGAGGTCCTACTGTGGAGGTCGAGGATGGGGGAGTGAAAGAAGAGTAAGATGTGTACCCGTGTGTGCACTCCCCCATTCGGGGCATCTCCCGAGGAGCAATCTAGAAAGGTTTCTAGAAGAAAAGTTCTCTCAAAGTACCAGGGAGAGGGCTATAAGTGTAACGAGTAACTCTGAGGAGAACATCAGGAAAGATCTGAGGCTTGAGGCGGTGGAGTAGAGGTCCTGGAATGCCACTCTTCGGCTGAGGGGTTCAGATCATCTGTTTTTCCCTTTTTCCTGGGAGGGCGAGTGAGTTCCCAAGTAGTGAGGAGTTTCATACCCTGTTCTATAGAGGAGATTGTATGGGAGGAGTCTTGATACTGTACATGCAGCTTAACAGGAAATCCCCATCTATATTTGATTTTGTTTTGTCTGAGGACCAGGGTGAACTGTTGGAAAGTCCTCCTCTTGTTCAGTGTATATGGAGATAAGTCGGGAAAAATCTGTAATTTGTTATAAGGTTCTTTGAGGGGTTTGTTAGTGAAGGAGGCTCGCATGATCTTTTCCTTAGTGGTATAATAATGTAGACGTACAATTACGTCTCTGGGGGTGTCGAATACAGAGTTGCGGGGACGTGTGGACCTGTGAGCTCTGTCCATCAAGAGATCTTGATCTGTGGAGGAATCCAGGATAACCTTGAAGAGTGCGACCAGATATTTTTGGAGGTCTGATGCAGGTACATCTTCTGGAATGCCGCGGATCCTGAGATTGTTGCGGCGGGATCTATCTTCGTTATCCGCTAGTTTGGATTCAAGGTCTGACATTTGTTCTGCCAATGATTGAGAGTAAGCCAGAAGGTTGGCGTGGTCGGTTGCGAGATCCTCATGTTTTCTCTCAAGGATTTCAGTTCTCTCTCCCAAGGAAGAAATCTCTCTCTTCAGTTCGCCCACTGATTGGCGAAGTTCTTGTCTTAGGGATGAGTAGTGAGTGTCCATCTTATCCGTCAAGATTCTAATAGATTCTAAAAAGGTTGACTGAGATAGTGTTGTTTTATCTTTGCGAGGTATCTCAGATCGAGGATTATCCGCCACTAGAGCTGTTGAATCTCTGGAGTCTTCCCCCGAAAGATCAGGGTCTGAGAGGTTTTTACTGTGGAAATGGTCAGTAAGAGTCCTCTTGGGATTTTCCTGGTGCTTTGGTTTTCTCTTTATAGACTGCGCCATATTATAGGCAAGTGATGCTCAGATTACTCAAAGATTAGTGTTTAATGATGTGGGCTTGAGGTCGCTGAACCAGTGATAGATGAAATTCGGGGAGAGGCCACCCCCGCCGCCCCCAAGCCAGGTGCCCTAGCCCATCATTCTCTTATGCAAAAGTATAGATAAGAAAGTTCCGTAATCCGCTTCAAATCTGCAGTATAGATGTGTAACTCCCCCTCTCCTGGGAATTTACCACCTCTGGGTGAGACCGGTAAAAGGAGTGAGGATATGACCCGCGCCCCAGGTGTGGACGCGGGAAAGGGGGGAGAGGGGGACGTCTAGGAGGACAAAAGGTGCAGCTTTTGGGTTGCTTATGCAGGGTTTCAGCAAAAACACTTTCTTGAAATAAAAATACCTTGTAGAGGTATCAAGTGACTTGTGTGTTATACAGTCTCTGTAGATTTAAGGTGGGTGTAGAGATGAGCAGGAGACTGCAGAGGATCTAAAGGGGGCTGTGACTGCAGCTGTCACCCCTATGTATTAGGGTTGTATGCCACCAGATCAGCAAACCGTGTGAGGGAGAAGTATAAATAGCCAGATGCTGCTGCAGCGTTGTGTAGTCCCCAGATGAAGTGAGCTAGGGCATAAAAAACATCACTACTCTACAGGGAGAAGGGGATGAGCGTAGTACACAGAGAGAGTTACATATACAGTTCTGCCCCCTAAGTCAGTAGGTTAACACAGTGTACTCACTTCTGCTGGGCCGGAGTCAGGGATTCCTTAGAAGCTGCAGTGCTGGCATGGCGCACGCAGGCCCATGTGGGGAGTCATCCCCGGTGCAGATCTGAAATGTGCCTGATCGCTTCTTAATCCAGCTCTTGGGCTTCGGGTCAGGCTGCAAGGAGGGAGACCGTAAGACTCACTGCTCACTGCAAGACATACAGGGCTATAAGAGGTAGTTGTGCGCGTTAGCGCAAATATTTCAGAGGCTCCTTATAGCAGCTTGTATGTACGGAGGTCTGAGGAAGATGGCCGCCATTCGCGGGCTTTTACGGCGCTCTGTCTGTGCTGATCCGTGGTGGTAGAGCAGCGTCAGAAGGGTCTGAGGGGTGACCGGACTGTCATCTGATGTCGGTGAGAGAGTGGGATAGATAATAACAGAGCTAGGCTGATTCCGGTCTTGCGGTATTGTCAGGCGAATAGGTCCGGTGCTATCTGGTGTAGAGAAGGTCCCGGTCTTAGGGAAATGCCGTAGAATAAGATATAGGGGCTATAAAGGGTATGATGTGCCAATTGGATAAAGTTTGAGGGGCTATTTGTTATTTAAATCTATGTTTTGGGCAAAGGTAGCAGGGGAGCTCTAGCTCTATGCGTCCTCACTGCTCCGTAGTTGGTTCCGCCCCCGGTGAATGTTTTTTAACGTCAGGCACTGTGTTAGACACCTTTTCCAGTCAGGAAGGGCCTTCCCAGTTGTAGGCTGAGCCTCATTTTCGCGCCATTACTGCGCAGTTGTTTTTGAGAGCAAGACATGCAGATGCATGTGTGAGGACCTGAAAATAGTTGGAAAAGTTCCTAGAAGGCGTCATTTGGTATCGTATTCCCCTCTGGGCTTGGTAGAGTCGCAGCAAAGGCTGTAGCTGGGACTGTAGAGGGGTTAAAACTGTAACCGGCTCCGGTTTCGTTATTTTAAGGGTTAAAGCTCTGAAAATTTGTGTGCAATACTTTTAATGCTTTAAGACACTGTGGTGAAATTTTGGTAAACGATTCCTTCATATTTTTTCACATATTCAGTAATAAAGTGTGCTCTGTTTAAAATTTAAAGAGACAGTAACGGTTTTGTTTTAAAACGGTTTTTGTGTTTTACTGACAAGTTTAAGCCTGTTTAACATGTCTGTGCCTTCAGATAAGCTATGTTCTATATGTATGAAAGTCAATGTGTCTCCCCCTTCTAAATTATGTGATAATTGTGCCAAAGCTTCCAAAACAAGTAAGGACAGTACTGTCACAGATAATGAAGTTGCCCAAGATGATTCATCAGATGAAGGGAGTAGACATGGTTCTACATCATCTCCTTCTGTGTCTACACCAGTTTTGCCCACGCAGGAGGCCCCTAGTACTTCTAGCGCGCCAATGCTTATTACCATGCAACAATTGACGGCTGTAATGGATAACTCCATAACAAATATTTTATCCAAAATGCCTGCACATCAGAGAAAGCGCAATTGCTCTGTTTTAAACACTGAAGAGCAGGAGGGCCCTGATGATAATTGTTCTGTCATACCCTCACACCAATCTGAAGGGGCCATGAGGGAGGTTTTGTCAGATGGGGAAATTTCAGATTCAGGAAAAATTTCCCAACCGGCTGAACCTGATGTTGTGACATTTAAATTTAAATTAGAACATCTCCGCGCACTGCTTAAGGAGGTGCTATCTACTCTGGATGATTGTGACAACCTGGTCATTCCAGAAAAATTATGCAAGATGGACAAGTTCCTAGAGGTTCCGGTGCACCCAGACGCTTTTCCTATACCCAAGCGGGTGGCGGACATAGTGAATAAGGAATGGGAGAAGCCCGGCATACCTTTTGTTCCCCCTCCTATATTTAAGAAATTATTTCCTATGGTCGACCCCAGAAAGGACTTATGGCAGACAGTCCCTAAGGTCGAGGGGGCAGTTTCTACTCTAAACAAGCGCACTACTATTCCTATCGAGGATAATTGTGCTTTCAAAGATCCTATGGATAAAAAATTGAAGGGTTTGCTTAAAAAGATTTTTATACAGCAAGGTTACCTTCTTCAACCCATTTCGTGCATTGTTCCTGTCACTACAGCAGCGTGATTCTGGTTCGAGGAACTAGAAAAGTCGCTCAGTAGAGAGACTCCATACAGGGAGTGCAGAATTATTAGGCAAGTTGTATTTTTGAGGATTAATTTCTCCAACATAGGTGTGTCCGGTCCACGGCGTCATCCTTACTTGTGGGATATTCTCTTCCCCAACAGGAAATGGCAAAGAGCCCAGCAAAGCTGGTCACATGATCCCTCCTAGGCTCCGCCTACCCCAGTCATTCTCTTTGCCGTTGTACAGGCAACATCTCCACGGAGATGGCTTAGAGTTTTTTAGTGTTTAACTGTAGTTTTTATTATTCAATCAAGAGTTTGTTATTTTAAAATAGTGCTGGTATGTACTATTTACTCAGAAACAGAAAAGAGATGAAGATTTCTGTTTGTATGAGGAAAATGATTTTAGCAACCGTTACTAAAATCCATGGCTGTTCCACACAGGACTGTTGAGAGGAATTAACTTCAGTTGGGGGAACAGTGAGCAGTCTCTTGCTGCTTGAGGTATGACACATTCTAACAAGACGATGTAATGCTGGAAGCTGTCATTTTCCCTATGGGATCCGGTAAGCCATGTTTATTAAGATTGTAAATAAGGGCTTCACAAGGGCTTATTAAGACTGTAGACTTTTTCTGGGCTAAATCGATTCATTATTAACACATATTTAGCCTTGAGGAATCATTTAATCTGGGTATTTTGATAAGTTTATATCGGCAGGCACTTTTTTAGACACCTTTCTCTTTAGGGGCTTTCACAAATCATAGGCAGAGCCTCATTTTCGCGCCGGTGTTGCGCACTTGTTTTTGAGAGGCATGACATGCAGTCGCATGTGTGAGGAGCTCTGATACATAGAAAAGACTTTCTGAAGGCGTCATTTGGTATCGTATTCCCCTTTGGGCTTGGTTGGGTCTCAGCAAAGCAGACACCAGGGACTGTAAAGGGGTTAAAGTTAAAAACGGCTCCGGTTCCGTTATTTTAAGGGTTAAAGCTTCCAAATTTGGGGTGCAATACTTTTAAGGCTTTAAGACACTGTGGTGAAATTTTGGTGAATTTTGAGCAATTCCTTCATATTTTTTCGCAATTGCAGTAATAAAGTGTGTTCAGTTTAAAATTTAAAGTGACAGTAACGGTTTTATTTTAAAACGTTTTTTGTACTTTGTTATCAAGTTTATGCCTGTTTAACATGTCTGAACTACCAGATAGACTGTGTTCTGAATGTGGGGAAGCCAGAGTTCCTTCTCATTTAAATAAATGTGATTTATGTGACAATGACAATGATGCCCAAGATGATTCCTCAAGTGAGGGGAGTAAGCATGGTACTGCATCATTCCCTCCTTCGTCTACACGAGTCTTGCCCACTCAGGAGGCCCCTAGTACATCTAGCGCGCCAATACTCCTTACTATGCAACAATTAACGGCTGTAATGGATAATTCTGTCAAAAACATTTTAGCCAAAATGCACACTTATCAGCGTAAGCGCGACTGCTCTGTTTTAGATACTGAAGAGCATGACGACGCTGATAATAATGGTTCTGAAGGGCTCCTAAACCAGTCTGATGGGGCCAGGGAGGTTTTGTCTGAGGGAGAAATTACTGATTCAGGGAACATTTCTCAACAAGCTGAACCTGATGTGATTACGTTTAAATTTAAGTTGGAACATCTCCGCATTCTGCTTAAGGAGGTATTATCCACTCTGGATGATTGTGACAAGTTGGTCATCCCAGAGAAACTATGTAAAATGGACAAGTTCCTAGAGGTCCCGGGGCTCCCAGAAGCTTTTCCTATACCCAAGCGGGTGGCGGACATTGTAAATAAAGAATGGGAAAGGCCCGGTATTCCTTTCGTCCCTCCCCCCATATTTAAAAAATTGTTTCCTATGGTCGACCCCAGAAAGGACTTATGGCAGACAGTCCCCAAGGTCGAGGGAGCGGTTTCCACTTTAAACAAAGGCACCACTATACCCATAGAAGATAGTTGTGCTTTCAAAGATCCTATGGATAAAAAATTAGAAGGTTTACTTAAAAAGATGTTTGTTCAGCAGGGTTACCTTCTACAACCAATTTCATGCATTGTCCCTGTCACTACAGCCGCGTGTTTCTGGTTCGATGAGCTGGTAAAGGCGGTCGATAGTGATTCTCCTCCTTATGAGGAGATTATGGACAGAATCAATGCTCTCAAATTGGCTAATTCTTTCACCCTAGACGCCACTTTGCAATTGGCTAGGTTAGCGGCTAAGAATTCTGGGTTTGCTATTGTGGCGCGCAGAGCGCTTTGGTTGAAATCTTGGTCAGCTGATGCGTCTTCCAAGAACAAGCTACTTAACATTCCTTTCAAGGGGAAAACGCTGTTTGGCCCTGACTTGAAAGAGATTATCTCTGATATCACTGGGGGTAAGGGCCATGCCCTTCCTCAGGATCGGCCTTTCAAGGCCAAAAATAAACCTAATTTTCGTCCCTTTCGTAGAAACGGACCAGCCCAAAGTGCTACGTCCTCTAAGCAAGAGGGTAATACTTCTCAAGCCAAGCCAGCTTGGAGACCAATGCAAGGCTGGAACAAGGGAAAGCAGGCCAAGAAACCTGCCACTGCTACCAAGACAGCATGAAATGTTGGCCCCCGATCCGGGACCGGATCTGGTGGGGGGCAGACTCTCTCTCTTCGCTCGGGCTTGGGCAAGAGATGTTCTGGATCTTTGGGCGCTAGAAATAGTCTCCCAAGGTTATCTTCTGGAATTCAAGGGGCTTCCCCCAAGGGGGAGGTTCCACAGGTCTCAGTTGTCTTCAGACCACATAAAAAGACAGGCATTCTTACGTTGTGTAGAAGACCTGTTAAAAATGGGAGTGATTCATCCTGTTCCATTAGGAGAACAAGGGATGGGGTTCTACTCCAATCTGTTCATAGTTCCCAAAAAAGAGGGAACGTTCAGACCAATCTTAGATCTCAAGATCTTAAACAAGTTTCTCAAGGTTCCATCGTTCAAAATGGAAACCATTCGAATAATTCTTCCTTCCATCCAGGAAGGTCAATTCATGACCACGGTGGATTTAAAGGATGCGTATCTACATATTCCTATCCACAAGGAACATCATCGGTTCCTAAGGTTCGCATTCCTGGACAAGCATTACCAGTTCGTGGCGCTTCCTTTCGAATTAGCCACTGCTCCAAGGATTTTCACAAAGGTACTAGGGTCCCTTCTAGCTGTGCTAAGACCAAGGGGCATTGCTGTAGTACCTTACTTGGACGACATTCTGATTCAAGCGTCGTCCCTTCCTCAAGCAAAGGCTCACACGGACATTGTCCTGGCCTTTCTCAGATCTCACGGATGGAAAGTGAACGTGGAAAAGAGTTCTCTATCTCCGTCAACAAGGGTTCCCTTTTTGGGGACAATAATAGACTCCTTAGAAATGAGGATTTTTCTGACAGAGGCCAGAAAAACAAAACTTCTAGACTCTTGTCGGATACTTCATTCCGTTCCTCTTCCTTCCATAGCGCAGTGCATGGAAGTGATAGGTTTGATGGTAGCGGCAATGGACATAGTTCCTTTTGCGCGCATTCATCTAAGACCATTACAACTGTGCATGCTCAGTCAGTGGAATGGGGACTATACAAACTTGTCTCCGAGGATACAAGTAAATCAGAGGACCAGAGACTCACTCCGTTGGTGGCTGTCCCTGGACAACCTGTCACAAGGGATGACCTTCCGCAGACCAGAGTGGGTCATTGTCACGACCGACGCCAGTCTGATGGGCTGGGGCGTGGTCTGGGGATCCCTGAAAGCTCAGGGTCTTTGGTCTCGGGAAGAATCTCTTCTACCGATAAATATTCTGGAACTGAGAGCGATATTCAATGCTCTCAAGGCTTGGCCTCAGCTAGCGAGGGCCAAGTTCATACGGTTTCAATCAGACAACATGACAACTGTTGCGTACATCAACCATCAGGGGGGAACAAGGAGTTCCCTGGCGATGGAAGAAGTGACCAAAATCATTCTATGGGCGGAGTCTCACTCCTGCCACCTGTCTGCTATCCACATCCCAGGAGTGGAAAATTGGGAAGCGGATTTTCTGAGTCGTCAGACATTGCATCCGGGGGAGTGGGAACTCCATCCGGAAATCTTTGCCCAAGTCACTCAACTGTGGGGCATTCCAGACATGGATCTGATGGCCTCTCGTCAGAACTTCAAAGTTCCTTGCTACGGGTCCAGATCCAGGGATCCCAAGGCGGCTCTAGTGGATGCACTAGTAGCACCTTGGACCTTCAAACTAGCTTATGTATTCCCGCCGTTTCCTCTCATCCCCAGGCTGGTAGCCAGGATCAATCAGGAAAGGGCGTCGGTGATCTTGATAGCTCCTGCGTGGCCACGCAGGACTTGGTATGCAGATCTGGTGAATATGTCATCGGCTCCACCATGGAAGCTACCTTTGAGACGAGACCTTCTTGTTCAAGGTCCGTTCGAACATCCGAATCTGGTCTCACTCCAGCTGACTGCTTGGAGATTGAACGCTTGATCTTATCGAAGCGAGGGTTCTCAGATTCTGTTATCGATACTCTTGTTCAGGCCAGAAAGCCTGTAACTAGAAAGATTTACCACAAAATTTGGAAAAAATATATCTGTTGGTGTGAATCTAAAGGATTCCCTTGGGACAAGGTTAAGATTCCTAAGATTCTATCCTTCCTTCAAGAAGGATTGGAAAAAGGATTATCTGCAAGTTCCCTGAAGGGACAGATTTCTGCCTTGTCTGTGTTACTTCACAAAAAGCTGGCAGCTGTGCCAGATGTTCAAGCCTTTGTTCAGGCTCTGGTTAGAATCAAGCCTGTTTACAAACCTTTGACTCCTCCTTGGAGTCTCAACTTAGTTCTTTCAGTTCTTCAGGGGGTTCCGTTTGAACCCTTACATTCCGTTGATATTAAGTTATTATCTTGGAAAGTTTTGTTTTTGGTTGCAATTTCTTCTGCTAGAAGAGTTTCAGAATTATCTGCTCTGCAGTGTTCTCCTCCTTATCTGGTGTTCCATGCAGATAAGGTGGTTTTACGTACTAAACCTGGTTTTCTTCCAAAAGTTGTTTCTAACAAAAACATTAACCAGGAGATTATCGTACCTTCTCTGTGTCCGAAACCAGTTTCGAAGAAGGAACGTTTGTTGCACAATTTGGATGTTGTTCGCGCTCTAAAATTCTATTTAGATGCTACAAAGGATTTTAGACAAACATCTTCCTTGTTTGTTGTTTATTCCGGTAAAAGGAGAGGTCAAAAAGCAACTTCTACCTCTCTCTCTTTTTGGATTAAAAGCATCATCAGATTGGCTTACGAGACTGCCGGACGGCAGCTTCCCGAAAGAATCACAGCTCATTCCACTAGGGCTGTGGCTTCCACATGGGCCTTCAAGAACGAGGCTTCTGTTGATCAGATATGTAGGGCAGCGACTTGGTCTTCACTGCACACTTTTACCAAATTTTACAAGTTTGATACTTTTGCTTCTTCTGAGGCTATTTTTGGGAGAAAGGTTTTGCAAGCCGTGGTGCCTTCCATCTAGGTGACCTGATTTGCTCCCTCCCATCATCCGTGTCCTAAAGCTTTGGTATTGGTTCCCACAAGTAAGGATGACGCCGTGGACCGGACACACCTATGTTGGAGAAAACAGAATTTATGTTTAACAGATAAATTAATTTATACAAAGGTGTGTCCGGTCCACGGCCCGCCCTGGTTTTTTAATCAGGTCTGATAATTTATTTTCTTTAACTACAGTCACCACGGTTTCATATGGTTTCTCCTATGCAAATATTCCTCCTTAACGTCGGTCGAATGACTGGGGTAGGCGGAGCCTAGGAGGGATCATGTGACCAGCTTTGCTGGGCTCTTTGCCATTTCCTGTTGGGGAAGAGAATATCCCACAAGTAAGGATGACGCCGTGGACCGGACACACCGTTGGAGAAAGTAATTTATCAGGTAAACATAAATTCTGTTTTTATTATTGAACAACAACCATGTTCTCAATGAACCCAAAAAACTCATTAATATCAAAGCTGAATAGTTTTGGAAGTAGTTTTTAGTTTGTTTTTAGTTATAGCTATTTTAGGGGGATATCTGTGTGTGCAGGTGACTATTACTGTGCATAATTATTAGGCAACTTAACAAAAAACAAATATATACCCATTTCAATTATTTATTTTTACCAGTGAAACCAATATATCATCTCAACATTCACAAATATACATTTCTGACATTCAAAAACAAAACAAAAACAAATCAGTGACCAATATAGCCACCTTTCTTTGCAAGGACACTCAAAATCCTGCCATCCATGGATTCTGTCAGTGTTTTGATCTGTTCACCATCAACATTGCGTGCAGCAGAAACCACAGCCTCCCAGACACTGTTCAGAGAGGTGTACTGTTTTCCCTCCTTGTAAATCTCACATTTGATGATGGACCACAGGTTCTCAATGGGGTTCAGATCAGGTGAACAAGGAGGCCATGTCATTAGATTTTCTTCTTTTATACCCTTTCTTGCCAGCCACGCTGTGGAGTACTTGGACGCGTGTGATGGAGCATTGTCCTGCATGAAAATCATGTTTTTCTTGAAGGATGCAGACTTCTTCCTGTACCACTGCTTGAAGAAGGTGTCTTCCAGAAACTGGCAGTAGGACTGGGAGTTGAGCTTGACTCCATCCTCAACCCGAAAAGGCCCCACAAGCTCATCTTTGATGATACCAGCCCAAACCAGTACTCCACCTCCACCTTGCTGGCGTCTGAGTCGGACTGGAGCTCTCTGCCCTTTACCAATCCAGCCACGGGCCCATCCATCTGGCCCATCAAGACTCACTCTCATTTCATCAGTCCATAAAACCATAGAAAAATCTGTCTTGATATATTTCTTGGCCCAGTCTTGACGTTTCAGCTTGTGTGTCTTGTTCAGTGGTGGTCGTCTTTCAGCCTTTCTTACCTTGGCCATGTCTCTGAGTATTGCACACCTTGTGCTTTTGGGCACTCCAGTGATGTTGCAGCTCTGAAATATGGCCAAACTGGTGGCAAGTGGCATCTTGGCAGCTGCACGCTTGACTTTTCTCAGTTCATGGGCAGTTATTTTGCGCCTTGGTTTTTCCACACGCTTCTTGCGACCCTGTTGACTATTTTGAATGAAACGCTTGATTGTTCGATGATCACGCTTCAGAAGCTTTGCAATTTTAAGAGTGCTGCATCCCTCTGCAAGATATCTCACTATTTTTGACTTTTCTGAGCCTGTCAAGTCCTTCTTTTGACCCATTTTGCCAAAGGAAAGGAAGTTGCCTAATAATTATGCACACCTGATATAGGGTGTTGATGTCATTAGACCACACCCCTTCTCATTACAGAGATGCACATCACCTAATATGCTTAATTGGTAGTAGGCTTTCGAGCCTATACAGCTTGGAGTAAGACAACATGCATAAAGAGGATGATGTGGTCAAAATACTCATTTGCCTAATAATTCTGCACTCCCTGTATGAGGAGGTTATGGACAGAGTTCACGCACTTAAGTTGGCTAACTCTTTTATTTTAGATGCCGCTTTGCAAATAGCTAGATTAGCGGCGAAAAATTCAGGGTTTGCAATTGTGGCGCGCAGAGCGCTTTGGCTAAAGTCTTGGTCAGCGGATGTATCATCCAAGACAAAATTGCTTAATATCCCCTTCAAGGGTAAAACTCTCTTTGGGCCAGAATTGAAAGAGATTATCTCAGACATCACTGGGGGAAAGGGCCACGCCCTCCCACAAGATAGGCCTTTCAAAGCCAAGAATAAGTCTAATTTTCGTTCCTTTCGTAATTTCAGGAACGGACCGGGCTCTAATTCTGCATCCTCTAAGCAAGAGGGTAATACCTCACAGACCAAACCAGCCTGGAAACCGATGCAAGGCTGGAACAAGGGTAAGCAGGCCAAGAAGCCTGCCGCTGCTAACAAAACAGCATGAAGGAGTAGCCCCCGATCCGGGACCGGATCTAGTGGGGGGCAGACTCTCTCTCTTTGCTCAGGCTTGGGCAAGAGATGTTCAGGATCCCTGGATGCTAGAAATAGTTTCTCAGGGTTATCTTCTGGAATTCAAGGAACTACCCCCAAGGGGAAGGTTCCACATGTCTCACTTATCCTCAAACCAAATAAAGAGACAGGCATTCTTACATTGTGTAGAAGACCTGTTAAAGATGGGAGTGATACACCCAGTTCCAACGGCTGAACAAGGAATGGGATTTTACTCAAATCTGTTTGTAGTTCCCAAAAAAGAGGGAACTTTCAGACCAATCCTGGGTTTAAAGATCCTAAACAAATTTCTCAGAGTACCATCGTTCAAGATGGAAACCATTCGAACGATTCTACCCACAATTCAGGAAGGTCAATTTATGACTACCGTGGATCTAAAGGATGCGTATCTACATATCCCTATCCACAAAGAACATCATCAGTTCCTAAGGTTCGTCTTTCTGGACAAACATTACCAGTTTGTGGCCCTCCCATTCGGGTTAGCCACTGCTCCAAGGATTTTCACAAAGGTACTCGGATCCCTTCTAGCGGTTCTAAGACCAAGGGGCATTGCAGTAGTACCGTACTTGGACGACATTCTAGTACAAGCGTCGTCTCTTTCAAAGGCAAAGGCTCACTCAGACATCGTTCTAGCCTTTCTCAGATCTCACGGATGGAAAGTGAACATAGAAAAAAGTTCCCTGTCTCCGTCGACAAGAGTTCCCTTCTTGGGAACAATAATAGATTCCTTAGAAATGAGGATTTTCTTGACAGAAGTCAGAAAGTCAAAACTTCTAAACGCTTGTCAAGTTCTTCATTCTATTCCTCGTCCTTCCGTAGCTCAGTGCATGGAAGTAGTAGGATTGATGGTTGCAGCAATGGACATAGTTCCTTTTGCGCGAATTCATCTAAGACCATTACAACTGTGCATGCTGAAACGGTGGAATGGGGACTATACAGACTTGTCTCCAGTGATTCAAGTAGATCAGAAGACCAGAGACTCACTCCATTGGTGGCTAACCCAGGATCACCTATCCCAGGGAATGAGCTTCCGCAGTCCAGAGTG
Organism: Bombina bombina; assembly: GCF_027579735.1. Taxonomy (NCBI): domain Eukaryota; kingdom Metazoa; phylum Chordata; class Amphibia; order Anura; family Bombinatoridae; genus Bombina; species Bombina bombina. Next base: position 251,850,411 of record NC_069503.1, read on the forward strand.
GGTCATCGTCACGACCGACGCCAGCCTAGTGGGCTGGGGCGCGGTCTGGGAATCCCTGAAAGCTCAGGGACTGTGGTCTCGGGAAGAGTCTCTTCTCCCGATAAACATTCTGGAACTAAGAGCGATATTCAATGCTCTCAGGGCTTGGCCTCAGCTAGCAAAGGCCAGATTCATAAGATTCCAATCAGACAACATGACGACTGTTGCGTATCTCAATCATCAGGGGGGAACAAGGAGTTCCCTGGCGATGAAAGAAGTGACCAAAATAATACAATGGGCGGAGAATCACTCCTGCCACCTATCTGCGATCCACATTCCAGGTGTGGAAAACTGGGAAGCGGATTATTTGAGTCGTCAGACATTCCATCCGGGGGATTGGGAACTCCACCCGGAGATCTTTGCCCAGTTGACGCAACTATGGGGCATTCCAGATATGGATCTGATGGCGTCTCGTCAGAACTTCAAGGTTCCTTGCTACGGGTCCAGATCCAGGGATCCCAAGGCGACTCTAGTGGATGCACTAGTAGCGCCTTGGACCTTCAACCTAGCTTATGTGTTTCCACCGTTTCCTCTCATTCCCAGGCTGGTAGCCAGGATCAAACAGGAGAGAGCCTCAGTGATTTTGATAGCTCCTGCGTGGCCACGCAGGACTTGGTATGCAGACCTGGTGAATATGTCATCGGTTCCAGCATGGAAGCTACCTTTGAGACAGGACCTTCTTGTTCAGGGTCCATTCGAACATCCAAATCTGGTCTCCCTCCAGCTGACGGCTTGGAGATTGAACGCTTGATTCTATCAAAGCATGGGTTTTCAGATTCCGTGATAGATACTCTGGTTCAAGCCAGAAAACCGGTAACTAGAAAGATTTACCATAAAATATGGAAAAGATATATCTGCTGGTGTGAATCCAAGGGATTCCCATGGAATAAGATAAAGATTCCTAGGATTCTTTCCTTTCTACAAGAAGGTTTGGATAAAGCATTATCTGCGAGTTCTCTAAAGGGACAGATTTCTGCTTTATCTGTCCTACTACACAAACGACTGGCAGTTGTGCCAGATGTTCAAGCATTTGTTCAGGCTTTGGTTAGGATCAAGCCTGTTTACAGACCTTTGACTCCTCCCTGGAGTTTAAATCTAGTTCTTTCAGTTCTTCAAGGGGTTCCGTTTGAACCTTTACATTCCATAAATATTAAGTTGTTATCTTGGAAAGTTTTGTTTTTGGTTGCTATTTCTTCTGCTAGAAGAGTTTCTGAGTTATCTGCTCTACAGTGTACTCCACCCTATCTGGTGTTCCATTCAGATAAGGTTGTTCTGCGTACTAAGCCTGGTTTTCTACCAAAGGTTGTTTCCAACAAAAATATTAATCAGGAGATAGTTGTACCTTCTTTGTGTCCGAATCCAGTTTCAAAGAAGGAACGTTTGCTACACAATTTAGATGTAGTCCGTGCTCTAAAATTCTACTTAGCAGCTACAAAAGAGTTCAGACAAACTTCTTCTCTGTTTGTCGTCTATTCTGGTAAAAGGAGAGGTCAAAAAGCAACTTCTACCTCTCTTTCCTTTTGGCTTAAAAGCATCATCCGATTGGCTTATGAGACTGCCGGACGGCAGCCTCCTGAAAGAATCACAGCTCACTCCACTAGGGCTGTAGCTTCCACATGGGCCTTCAAGAATGAGGCTTCTGTTGATCAGATATGTAAGGCAGCGACTTGGTCTTCACTGCACACTTTTGCCAAATTTTACAAATTTGATACTTTTGCTTCTTCGGAGGCTATTTTTGGGAGAAAGGTTTTGCAAGCCGTGGTGCCTTCCGTTTAGGTGACCTGATTTGCTCCCTCCCTTCATCCGTGTCCTAAAGCTTTGGTATTGGTTCCCACAAGTAAGGATGACGCCGTGGACCGGACACACCAATGTTGGAGAAAACAGAATTTATGCTTACCTGATAAATTACTTTCTCCAACGGTGTGTCCGGTCCACGGCCCGCCCTGGTTTTCTAATCAGGTCCGATGAATTATTTTCTCTAACTACAGTCACCACGACACCCTATGGTTTCTCCTATTTTTTCCTCCTGTCCGTCGGTCGAATGACTGGGGTGGGCGGAGCCTAGGAGGGACTATATGGCCAGCTTTGCTGGGACTCTTTGCCATTTCCTGTTGGGGAAGAGATATTCCCACAAGTAAGGATGACGCCGTGGACCGGACACACCGTTGGAGAAAGTAATTTATCAGGTAAGCATAAATTCTGTTTTCTCTTGATATCTTTTGTTGAAAAGCAGGGACATAAGCTCAGGAGTGTGCACCTGTCTGGAGCACTGTATGGCAGCAGTTTTGCTACAATGGTATCCCTTTACAAGACCACTAGGTGGCAGCACTATTTCCTGCCATGTAGTGCTTCAGACTCCTACCTAGGTATCTCTTCCATGGCAATTAAACAAATGTCATAATAGAAGTTAATTGGAAACTTTTAAAAAAGTATGCTCGGTCTGAATCACAAAATACATTTGTATAGTTTTATTTCCCTTTAAGAAAAAAATAAAATATAGCTCAAATCCCATTATAAAACGTGTACACAATTTAAATTGGGAAATAAGTATGTTCATTTATGATTGTAATTATAATATTACGCAAAACTGTTATTTGTACATGAGATGATACTGTTATAAAAGAGAAAGAAAAGGCAGTCGTTGTCAATACTCAATCATCTGCTGCTGTGTTTTACATATTTACTAAGTATGGAAATTACATGCATTGTACAGTTTTAAAGGGTTTTTCTCAAATTCAAACCAATTCCAACCCACAAGAAAGCAAATTTCATGATGACCAATTTATCACAAAGTTTTAAAATGCGTTTCTGACAGACACCTACACCTTGCATGGGGTCGGACTGACATGTATCTGACAATAGTGATTCCGTATGTATTGTATGCTTTGTATGTATTATTATGTAACATAATCATAATTTCATCTTCTTTTTGTAAGCAGACTAATGGTGGAACTCCTTTTGGTCCAACTCCGAAAAACAGCATCTGTTTCTCCAGTGTACCTTTGGTAGGTAAATAGACTTAAACTGTTGTTATGTTAAATCCTATAAAGCAATACGTTATGAAGAGTACTAAATGTTCTATTTTTAAGCCCAATATAGGAGCTAGGAGTCCCTCTCCAGTGCCCATGACTCAGTTTTTTGAGGGTTACATGGGAGGACATGAACAAAACACATTCCCTGGTCATGGTAAATTTTTGAATGCATTTTATTTCATGTATTTATGCAATGATCGTTAATCTTTTTTGGTTCTATATGATTGTGTGAACAACTCTGCAATGTATAAAGATGTATTTCAATGTAAAATGAATCCAGAGATAAGTGCCTCACTATAGCCCACAAAAACTGATATTCCTAGGTTTAAATCTCAAATCATAATAATCACAATCACCCTTGCCTTAGATATTATTACACATATAGCATGCATTGTAGTGTTTTTCTGCAGCAGCCATATCTGTCCGCAATATCCGAGGCTGACAATTTGAACTAGTTAATCCGCCGGTTATCTTGGAGAATTAACAGCATCCTCACTTACAACTGAGCCCTAATGATACTCTGGTATCTACTGAATCAAATAATACCTGATATGCTGTATGCATGATCTCTGAGCCTGGATCCGAACTGTTGGGACTCTAGATGGCGGCCTATGTGTGAGATCTCAACCCCTCCCCCCATTGGTCAATCTAGGACTGTTTTCTCAGATCTATTGAATTAAGAAGGTACGTGTTATTATTATTCTTTATTTAGAAAGCGCCAACAGACTCCGCAGCGCTGCCCATGGGTACAAGGATAAAAGTACAACGGAGAAACAATACAATAAAGTAAATTTTTTTACAGGGGAATTTGAGGGCCCTATTCCCGTGGGAACTTACAATCTAGATGGGTAGGAGGATGGGAAACAGGAGGTGGGGACTGCAAATGTGAGAATGATATTAGTGAGGAGATAGATGAGGGCAACTGTTAGGTAAGTGAAGTTCATTTGTTAATGAGCCAGGTGATGAGCTTCCCTGAACAAAAAGGTCTTTAGTGTGTAGTGTGTACTAATATGAAAGGATTACAGGGAACTATGTATATGGCATGTTAGAGGAGCACTTTACTAAACTACACCTGCTAATAGATTGCTACTTTGCTGTGAGAGAGACCTGCAAAGATGGAGAACCAGCTGTACTTAGCAACGCACTCGTCAGGGTGACAAATACTGAGAGGGGAGCACTGGGTGAACAAAGACCACAAGTAGTTTACCCTACTTTGGATCTTACAGAGCTGTGCAACAACAAGTAGAAGTCCCTTGCTTCATATAAAAGCCAAGATGGCTGTGATGGATGCACAACACCATCATGGAGCTGCCTGGACGATCTGTACCATGAGGAAGACATAGCGGAAGGTAGCTTTATCTGCACCGGTGTGAGTTCTCCCAGAAGCTGCTTTGGAAAGATGACGGAGTGCCGACCGAATATGAATTATGCTGTGGCCCAAGAAGTTTTTGCAGACTTAGATGGAAAGAGTCCAGCACAGCTCTTGTTCTCTATTTTTACTGGAGATACCGTTAGAGTCTGTGAAACTGTGAGACACTTTGCCATATATGCCTTATAATGGTATGACTACCTTTTTATCTCTATAAATAGATATCAATAACCCTGCATTGTGTGTTCTGCCCTTGAGATTACTCCATTACAATGTCTGCAGCACTTGCCACCGGACCGATAAACTGAGAACTGGAGTGGGATTAAAGACATCTCTATTCTAGAACACCAACTCTAGATCTTCTCATTCCTCAGATCTTAAAGTTGATCTTTTTCTTTACCCCGTGAACTCCTCTCATAGTGGGAACATTTGCTATTTTAAAAATTTGAGTTAGCTTTGAATCTTTAATTTTGGTGTAAAAGTGTTATATTTCATAGATATGCTATGATCTGTGAGTCTACATGTCTGAATATACACTATAGCCACTGAAAACAAATTGTACCTAATAGCAGATGTGCTCAAGAGATATGGATGTATATTTTAATACTTTTTACCTGATCTTACTCTTTCTTTATTAATGTGTCGACTGTAGCTCTGTTGTCAGTGGCCGAGCCTGTGGAGTTTGACAGACCTAGGCACTACCAGCTCTTTACTGTAGTGAGCTGGCTACAAATGTTACAAGATTTAATACATCATAATAATTATTTTGCTTGATAGTTTATGTGAAAATGAGTGTATAGTGGCAGATACTTGAAGATATAGGCTTCCTGAGACCAATATAGGTAATCTGCTTAATACCCCTATTTTTTATATAATGTTTACATCCAGTTGCTCCATATCATAACAATATAAGGGATGCATATAGCATGTTTATATTTTGCTTTAGTAAACGTAGCAATGTTTCATGAAGCTCTTCTCTAAAGAATTCTGTTATGATTATCCTGCAGCAATATAACTAATCTTTGATAAACCCCCAGTCACTCAACTGGCCAAAGGATATGAGTATGTAGCTCAATATGGACCGCCAAGCTTTTTATTACTCTATGCCATATTCTTTGAAGGGCTTATTTGTGCAGATTAGATGAGGATTCCATATAAATACAGAGATTACAGTGGGGCAAAAAAGTATTTAGTCAGCCACCAATTGTGCAAGTTCTCCCACTTAAGAAGATGAGAGAGGGCTGTAATTTTCATCATAGGTATACCTCAACTATGAGAGACAAAATGTGGAAACAAATCCAGACAATCACATTGTCTGATTTTAAAAGAATTTATTTGCATATTATGGTGGAAAATAAGTATTTGGTCACCTACAAACAAGCAAGGTTTCTGGCTCTCACAGACCTGTATCTTCTTCTTTAAGAGGCTCCTCTGTCCTCCACTCATTACCTGTATTAATGTCACCCGTTTGAACTTGTTATCAGTATAAAAGACACCTGTCCGCAACCTCAAACAGTCACACTCCAAACTCCACTATGGTGAAGACCAAAGAGCTGTCGAAGGACACCAGAAACAAAATTGTAGACCTGCACCAGGCTGGGAAGACTGAATCTGCAATAGGCAAGCAGCTTGGTGTGAAGAAATCAACTGTGGGAGCAATAATTAGAAAATGGAAGACATACAAGACCACTGATAATCTCCCTCGATCTGGGGCTCCACGCAAGATCTCACCCATGGGGTCAAAATGATCACAAGAACGGTGAGCAAACATCTCAGAACCACACGGTGGACCTAGTGAATGACCTGCAGAGAGCTGGGACCAACGTAACAAAGGCTACCATCAGTAACACACCATGCCGCCAGGGACTCAGATCCTGCAGTGCCAGACGTGTCCCCCTGCTTAAGCCAGTACATGTCCGGGCCCGTCTGAAGTATGCTAGAGAGCATTTGGATGATCCAGAAGCGGACTGGGAGAATGTCATATGGTCAGATGAAACCAAAGTAGAACTGTTTGGTAGAAACACAACTCGTTGTGCTTGGAGGAGAGAGAATGCTGAGTTGCAACCAAAGAACACCATACCTACTGTGAAGCATGGGGGTGGCAACATCATGCTTTGGGGCTGTTTCTTGGCAAAGGGAACAGGATCCGTGTACATGAAAGAATGAATGGGGCCATATATCGTGAGATTTTGAGTGCAAACCTCCTTCCATCAGCAAGGGCATTGAAGATGAAACGTGGCTGGGTCTTTCAGCATGACAATGATCCCAGACACACCGCCCGGGCAACAAAGGAGTGGCTTCGTAAGAAGCATTTCAAGGTCCTGGAGTGGCCTAGCCAGTCTCCAGATCTCAACCCCATAGAAAACCTTTGGAGGGAGTTGAAAGTCTGTGTTGCCCAGCGACAGCCCCAAAACATCAGTGCTCTAGAGGAGATCTGCATGCAGGAATGGGCCAACATACCAGCAACAGTGTGTGACAACCTTGTGAAGACTTACAGAAAACGTTTGACCTCTGTCATTGCCAACAAAGGATATATAACAAAGTATTAAGATGAACTTTTGATATTGACCAAATACTTATTTTCCACCATAATTTGCAAATAAATTCTTTCCAAATCAGACAATGTGATTGTCTGGATTTGTTTCCACATTTTGTTTCTCATAGTTGAGGTATACCTATTATGAAAATTACAGGCCTCTCTCATCTTCTTAAGTGGGAGAACTTGCACAATTAGTGGCTGACTAAATACTTTTTTGCCCCACTGTATATGCATTCTGTTACCAGGTTAGGTATAGTTTTTACTCTATGTATTGCGTTCTTATTTACCTGTCTAGTAATTTGTTATACTTACAGACAGCTTGGACTATTGATCACACTAGGGCTTATTTATATATAGGGGACCCAAAAGTGGCTACATTCTCTTGCTATACCTTCTGTCGATGGCTTCCATAATGCTACAGAAGTTCATGAGATGCCTCTAATCATATTAAGAAAGTTTTTCTCTAATACCAGATATTTTTAATTTTTTGTATTTTACTATAGGCAAATGTATGCTGACTGCTCAATTAGTCTTAATTTATGAATCACATGTAATATATGCAGATAGATTTCTTTTTTTTTATGCAAATATCTTGTATGTGACTTTTGTTGCCATATTTGTTTGTAGTCTGGATTCTGACCACAGTAAAACAATTATATATATATAAAAAAAAACAACTATTGCATGCACAAAGAAAATCTATTAAACCAGACTTGTTCAACCTGAGGTCCAACTCATTCACAGAAGAAAAGATGAGTGAGCTTCAGTGATTCAGCTGCAAAAAATAGTTACTGTTGAATCTATAAAGACAGGAAAAAAAAATGTATTGGACTATGTAGCACAGAACAAGTTAGTAAAGTAACGGCTAGATTACGAGTCTTGCGTTATGAGTAAAAAAGCAGCGTTAAGCCTCATAACGCTGCTTTTTTACTACCGCTGGTATTACGAGTCTTGCAGATTTAGGGGCACCGCACACTTTTTTGGCCTTACCGCAAATCAACTTACGCAATTTGCGTATAGTCTATTTTCAATGGGACTTCCATAGCGCCGGTATTACGAACTTGTCCTGGGAGGCCAAAAGGTGAGCGGTACACCCTATCCGGTCAAGATTCGTACCGCATTTTAAAGTCAGTAGTTATGAGTTTTACACTACAAAGCCATAGCATAAAACTCATAACTAAAGTGCTAAAAAGTACACTAACACCCGCATAAACTACCTATTAACCCCTAAACCGAGGCCCTCCCGCATCGCAAACACTAAAATAAAATTATTAACACCTAATCTGCCGCTCCCGACATCGCCGCCACTATAATAAACATATTAACCCCTAAACCTCCGCACACCCGCCTCGCAAACATTAGTTAAATATTAACCTCTAATCTGCCGTCCCTAACATCGCCGCCACCTACCTACATTTATTAACCCCTAATCTGCCACCGCCACTTTATTAAATTTATTAACCCCTAAATCTAAGTCTAACCCTAACACCCCCTAACTTAAATATAATTAAAATAAATCTAAATAAAACCTACTATCATTAACTAAATAATTCCTATTTAAAACTAAATACTTACTAGCTACAATATAACTAATAGTTACATTACAGGCAAGTTTGTATTTATTTTAACTAGGTAGAATAGTTACTAAATAGTTATTAACTATTTACTAACTACCTAGTTAAAATAAATACAAATTGACCTGTAAAATAAAACCTAACCTGTCTTACACTAACACCTAACCTAACCCTACAATTAAATAAATTCCCTAAATTAAATACAATTAACTAAATTCAATAAAATTAGCTAAATTGCAAAAAAACGAAATTACATAAAATAAAAAACAAATTACAAGATCTTTAAACTAATTACACCTAATCTAATAGCCCTATCAAAATAAAAAAGCCCACCCAAAATAATAAAAACCCCTAGCCTAAACTTAACTACCAATAGCCCTTAAAAGGGCCTTTTGCGGGGCATTGCCCCAAAGAAATCAGCTCTTTTACCTGTAAACATTTTTAAAAACAACCCCCCCAACAGTAAAACCCACCACCCACACAACCAACCCCCCAAATAAAAGCCTAACTAAAAAAACCTGAAAAGGGCATTTGGATGGGCATTGCCCTTAAAAGGACATTTAGCTCAATTGCAGCCCAAACCCCTAATCTAAAAATAAAACCCACCCAATACACCCTTAAAAAATCCTAACACTATCCCCCGAAGATCCACTTACAGTTTTGAAAAGCCGATATCAATCCTCAATGAAGAAGTCTTCATCCAAGTGGCAAGATGTTCTCAACAAAGCCGGCAGAAGTGGTCCTCCAGACGGGCAGTAGTCTTCACCCAGACAGCATCTTCTATCTTCATCCTTCCGACGCGGAGCGGCTCCATCTTCAAGAAATCCGGCGCGGAGCATCCTCTTCAATTGACGGCTTCTTCTGGAATGAAGGTTCCTTTAAATGAGGTCATCCAAGATGGCGTCCCTTAGATTCCGATTGGCTGATTGAATTCTATCAGCCAATCGGAATTAAGGTTGAAAAAATGATGTTGCAATCAGCCAATAGAATGTGAGCTCAATCCTATTGGCTGATGCCAATTCTATCAGCCAATCAGAATCTAAGGGACGCCATCTTGGATGACGTCATTTAAAGGAATCTTCATTCCAGAAGAAGCCGTCGATTTAAGAGGATGCTCCGTGCCAGATGTCTTGAAGATGGAGGCGCTCAGCGATGAAAGGATGAGTATGGAAGATGCCGTCTGGGTGAAGACTTCTGCCCGTCTGGAGGACCACTTCTGCCGGCTTCGTTGAGGACATCTTGCCGCTTGGATGAAGACTTCTCCCGGCTTCGTTGAGGATGGATGTCGGATCTTCAAAACTGTAAGTGGATCTTCGGGGGTTAGTGTTAGGATTTTTTAAGGGTGTAATGGGTGGGTTTTATTTTTAGATTAGGGGTTTGGGCTGCAATAGAGCTAAATGCCCTTTTAAGGGCAATGCCCATCCAAATGCCTTTTTCAGGGCAATGGGGAGCTTAGGTTTTTTAGTTAGGGTTTTATTTGGGGGGTTGGTTGTGTGGGTGGTGGGTTTTACTGTTGGGGGGGTTGTTTGTAATTTTTTTTACAGGTAAAAGAGCTGATTTCTTTGGGGCAATGCCCCGCAAAAGGTCCTTTTAAGGGCTATTGGTAGTTTAGTTTAGGCTAGGGGTTTTTATTATTTTGGGTGGGCTTTTTTTATTTTGATGGGGCTATTAGATAAGGTGTAATTAGTTTCTTGTAATTTGTTTTTTATTTTCTGTAATTTAGTGGGGGGGTTTTGTAATTTAGCTAATTTTATTGAATTTAGTTAATTGTATTTAATTTAGGGAATTTATTTAATTGTACTGTTAGATGTTAGTGTAGCTTAGGTTAGGTTTTATTTTACAGGTAAATTTGTATTTATTTTAGCTAGGTAGTTATTAAATAGTTAATAACTATTTAATAACTATTCTACCTAGTTAAAATAAATAAAAACTTGCCTGTGAAATAAAAATAAAACCTAAGCTAGCTACAATGTAACTATTAGTTATATTGTAGCTAGCTTAGGGTTTATTTTATAGGTAAGTATTTAGTTTTAAATAAGAATTATTTAGTTATTAATAGTAGGTTTTATTTAGATTTATTTTAATTATATTTTAAGTTAGGGGGTGTTAGGGTTAGGGTAAGACTTAGGTTTAGAGGTTAATAAATTTAATATAGTGGCGGCGACGTTAGGGACGGCAGATTAGGGGTTAATAAATGTAGGTAGGTGGCGGCGACGTTAGGGACGGCAGATTAGGGGTTAATAATATTTAACTAGTGTTTGCGATGCGGGAGTGCGGTGGTTTAGGGGTTAATATGTTTATTATAGTGGCGGCGATGTCCGGAGCGGCAGATTAAGGGTTAATAAGTATAATGTAGGAGTCTGCGATGTCGGGGGTGGCAGATTAGGGGTTAATAAGTGTAAGATTAGGGGTGTTTAGACTCGGGGTTCGTGTTAGGTGTAAACATAAAATGTGTTTCCCCATAGGAATCAATGGGGCTGCGTTACTGAGCTTTACGCTGCTTTTTTGCAGGTGTTAGACTTTTTCTCAGCCGGCTCTCCCCATTGATGTCTATGGGGAAATTGCGTACAAGCACATACAACCAGCTCACTGCTGACTTAAGCAGCGCTGGTATTGGAGTGAGGTATGGAGCACAATTTTGCTCTACGCTCACTTCTTGTCTTTTAACGCCGGGTTTATAAAAACCTGTAATACCAGCGCTGTAGGTAAGTGAGCAGTGACAATAACGTGCAAATTAGCACCGCACCCCTCATAACGCAAAACTCGTAATCTGGCCATTAGTTTGCAATTTGTTGCTTAATAAAAGGCTACTTAGTGTTCTTTTTGTTTTGTTTTTAAATCTGACTCCAAGACCTGCACATAATGTAGGAGCATATGCAGCCTGTACTCTGTGCATAAATAATAGGAAAATGCACCAATCAGCAAAAATCCATCACACAAACTATACCCAGGACAAAAAACTGGATTGAGTACAGTGACACATTATACTAAGAGCTTTGGTTTGTCTTTAGAATTGAAGGTAAAATGTTATATTTATTTAAAATGACTATGCAGGATTTTAGTATCATGTCATTTTAATGCAGCATGGAGCACTGTTTTGTCTGCTTAAAGACTTTAAAACTATCACCTATGTACAAACAGTATCTATTGCAATATCAGCTTATTTGTTTACATCTTTTTAAATATAAGATATTATTTTTTCTAGAAGTTTAAATGAAAAAAACTACTGATGAATAAAATATGACTTACATTTACTGTACATGTACTGAACAGTGCATGAAAATGTGCTGGCTACTATTTTGGCTTCCTCAAGTGTCAATATCTGCTAATAACACAATGCAATGCTATTATTATATTTTTGTGCAGATCCAGGCAGACATAAACAGGATCTCCTCCAAATGTCCCCATCAATATATGAGAATATATATCATTACAAAATCAAACATTAAAGGGTGGGCTGATAATTACTGAGCACTCAGGCAAAATAGGTCATGGACCTCCTTGACCATGATACTAATGTTTTGCTAGATGTTTTTGTCATTGTTTTGTCTTCCTCGAGTGCCAATATGCTCTAAAAATCTGAATTTTATTTCAGTTAGAGCACATACCGATTCAAATTTACTTCTGTTATCAAATTTCTTCTTTCTCTTGGTATCCTTTGTTCAAATGTTACTCTTTTTTGTGAATGCATACTTAGGTAGACTCTGGGGTATACACGACAATATGACAGCAGTATTTTTTTAACAAAGGCCTAAATTCATGGACCTTAAAGTGAAGGTCGATTTTGATGAATTAATTCCCAGTTTTTAATATTCCTATTAAAAACAAGGGCACTTTAATTAATCAAAATTGACATTTCACTCGTTTTCTTCAAAAACTTACCTTTTAATCCTGGCAGCCGCTCCAGCACTTTCTCCGCCCGTCGCAAGCCGTCTTTGCGGGTCCAAAATGACGAATCTGGCTTCCTCCAATCAGGGCGTTGCATCAGGCCAAGATTCATCCGCGGGAAGCCGTAATTGGAGGAAGACGGATTTGTCATTTCTGATGTCTGCAGAGGCGTCAGACGGCTGTGGAAATCGCTGGAGCGGCTGCTAGAATGAAAAGGTAAGTTTTTGAAGAAAAAGAGGGAAATGTCAATTTTTATGAATTATTATTAAAAACCGGGCACTAATTCATCAAAATTGACCTTCACTTTAATGAGGTTGCCAATGGGGCCTTGTTGTAAATGTGATATCTTGCACATCAAACAAGAACTGCTAGCAACATGGAAAAACAATAATTAAAACTGCAACACTTAGGAAATACACTTGCAAAATGCGTTATGTAAATGTTTGTAATTGTAAGATATTTGCATGTCCGTTTTATTATGGGAGAGTAGTCTCAGTGCGTAGAACAAATCAAAAGGTGCCTCCAGGAGTCGGCCATTGCTGTTTTAGAGGCGTTGCTGAGATTTTTACCATGGTGCGGCATCCGGAATTTATAAAGATTCTATTGCCCCTGTCGCAGGGTCATATCTCACTATTTCAGTGCTGCTTTATAGAGGAAGTCTTTTTATTTCAATTAGTTTATTTTGTAAAGTTTTGAAGGTATTTTTGTAAAGCTCTTCTCTTTCACAGTGGAACGGTTCTAGGTGCTGTGAAGTAAACATTTACTAGATGTGGCTGGCAGCTGTGACAAAGGGCAATTACAAAGATTTCCAACAAGGTTTTAATAATTCTAGGCCAATATAAGCAACAACGTTTTATATAAATTACCAAAGACACGTGCATGCTCCTAAGCCTGCCCCTTCTCTTATGAAATGGAAGAACGTTTCAGAATAGGATACATAACAAGGGGAGGGGGTATATTTGATGATAGCAAAAGGAAACTGAAAAGTTTGGGGGTTTATAGCTGTATGTTCTATCTGAATCATGAATGTTTCATTTTGACTTTTTATGTCCCTTTAAACAACAACAAAAAAGAATGTGTTGTACACCAGAAAATTAATTTAAAGGGTCATGAAACCCAAGATTTTTCTTACATGGTTCAGCTAGAGAATACAATTTTAAACAACTTTCCATTATACTTATACTATCTCATTTTCCCTGTTCTTTTGATGTCCTTTGTTAAAAAATCATACTTAGGTAGGCTCAGGAGAAAGTGTACTACTGGGAGACAGCTGGTAATTGGTGAACTGGTGGCTGCACACACATCCCTCTTGTCATTGGCTCAACCAATATGTTCTGCTTGCTCCCAGTAGTGCATTGCTGCTCATTCCACAAAGGATATCAAGAGAATAAAACAAATTTGATAATAGAAGTAAATTGGAAAGTTGATTAAAACTGTATGTTCTTTCTGATTCATCAAAGAAAGATGTGGGTTTTATTTCCCTTTACCCTTCAAATCCCTCATATTCCAAGTGTGCTACATTATGTTGCAACCCTTTCTAACTTTAAAGTGTTAAATATTGTATTGCACTTTCATCCGGGTAAGATCTCAAGAAGCTTTTCACTTAGCAATGTGCAGCATCCAAGTAGAATGAATATTAAACTGAATATATGAATAATAAACTGTTTAAAATCAGACACAGAGCCCCACTTTACCAAACAAACAAATAAATGTTCCTTATTTATGCACAGATCGAACAGGATCATTGTTTAACGTGCTTTGCTTGAATCTATGTACCCAAGGGCACCTTTCTCACAGACCTGTAATTTAGTACTATTGACTTTGTAGTCATTAGGAACCCTCTTAATGAGCAAAAAAGACACGAATCTTAAAGATAAAACTCTAAAAAGGATCAGTGATTCTTTACTTGCTTGTCAGCAGGAGAAAGCTCAAACATAAGTATCTGATGCACAGAAGTCACACACATTATCCTGCAAGATTACATTGTTTTCTCTTTCTTAATATGTTCAGATAATGTGTGTGTGTGTTGGGATTAGGGAGATAGGGTGTTAACTTGCAGTTCCACTTAGCAACTATTATATGTCTTCTTAAAGGGACAGTCTACTCTAGAATTGTTATTTTTTATTAATATAGATAATCCCTTTATTTCCCATTCCAGTTTTGCATAGCCAACAAGGTTTTATTAATATAATTTTTACCTCTGTGATTATCTTGTATCTAAGCCTCTGCAGACTGCCCCTTATCTCAGTGCTTTTTACAGAATTGCATTTTAGCCAGTCAGTGCCTTCTCATAGGTAACTCCACGGGTGTGAGCATAATGTTATCTATATAGCACACATGAACTAACACCATCTAGCTGTGAAAAACTGTCAAATGCATTGAGATAAGAGGCAGCCTTCAAGGGCATAGACATTAGCATATGAGCCTAACAAGGTTTAGCTTTCAAATAAGAATACCAAGAGAACAAAGCAAATTTGATGATAAAAGTAAATTGGAAAGTTGTTTAAAATTACATTCTCTATCTGAATCATGAAAGTTTAACTTTGATTAGACTGTCCCTTTTAAACTGCAAAAAGAATGTCTATGAGTTTGCTATTGTATACTTGGTTTGAAGGACTATGTCCTTTTTTTACAGTAGAAGTTCTTAAAACGTCTAGTTTAAATTGCTAGCTAGTGTGATGTGGCAGATGACAATTTACAATCTATTCAGCCTGTTGTGTATGTGTGTTTAGTACCTGTAAATTGAGTAAAGAGATAATGAACAATACGGGTGAGATTACATATATGGCGAAGGCTTCAGCGCAACTGCTGAAACCCGCGCCACCCGTAATTTCACCTCACACATCGGGGTATCACATAAACCCCACTGGCAGTTCATAAAGTGCCGCAAGTCGGATAAACTAGCGATGTCCAGAAATGAAAATAAAAATTTCTGGAGTCGCCAGTGACTTACGGCACTTTAGAAACTGCCAGCGCCTAAGAAAATAAAAAAAAATATATAAAATCTCAATAAAAGTCTAACCCGCCTCCCAAAAATAAACCTGATACGTAAAACCCCTATATCCACAATCCCCTCACATCGCAACTAATACAAATGTTTTAACTCCTAAACCAACAACCCCCCACTACGCAATATGCCTAATTAAACTATTAACTACTAATGCACCATTCACACATCTCAAACTACTTAATAAAAGTATTAACCCCTAAATTCACCAACCCCAACATCGCAAACTAAATTCACCAACCCCAACATCGCAAACTACCTAATAAATGTATTAAACCCTGATTTGAACAGCCAATAGGATTCAGTTGCTCTCATCCTATTGGCTGATTAGAATTTGAAGAATCAAATCAGCCAATAGGAATGCAAGGGACGCCATATTTAAACGCGTACCTTAAATTCACTATTTAGTGTACGGCGGCGATCGTACAAAGACGATCCTCCACGCTCCGTGGCTCTGCTATCGCCGGTCCTGCGCCTGCGCTCATCTCCGCTCCGCGCCGGCTTGGTCCTGGATGAAGAAGGAAGAGGTCCCCACTTGGAAGAAGGTATCGGCCTCTTGGAAGAAGACTTCACCGCCTGGAACATCAGCTTCTCCGCCGGACTTCAGGAACGGTGAGTACCTATTTGGGGGGTTAGACTTAGGCTTTTTTAAAAAAAATTTAGATTAGGGATTTCTGGGCACTCTTAAAAGAGCTAAATGCCCTTTTAAGGGCAGTAAAAGAGCCGAATGCCCTTTTAAGGACTTAGTATTTTTTTAAGGAAAAGAGCTGTTTAACTTAGGGCAGTGCCCTACAAAAGGCCATTTTAAGGGCTATATGGTAGTTTAGTATTAGATTAGGGGGTGTTTTTATTTTGGGGGCTTTTCTATTTTCATGGGGATTAGGTTAGTTTTTCATTTTTGATCATTTAGTTTATTATTTTATGTAATGTTAGACTTTTTTTATTTTTTGTAATCTTAGATTAATTTAAATTTAGTTTTTTTATTTTAATTGTAACTTAGTATTTTTTAATTTAGGTAATTGGGGTTAATTTAGGTTAGGGGAGCTTAGTAGTTTAATTAGTTATTTGCGTTGTGGGGGTTTGGCGGATTAGGGGTTAATAGATTTATTTGGATTATTGCGTTGTGTGGGTTTGGAGGAATAGGGGTTAATAGTTTTATTTGGTTTATTGCGTTGTGGGTTAATGGCAGTGAAAATGGAGTCAAATTTCTCTATTTTCGCCCGCATAAGTCCTTGCCAGTGTCGACTCCAAGGGGGGGGGGTCATTAGGGGGCAATGCCCACCCAAATGGAATGCTGTGCCCCCTCAAAAAATATTGATATGATCATACGCTTTAAAAATAATAAATAAAATAATTGTTATGTAATGCTGCATGCTGGGGGCGGAGTTAGCTGCCGAACTGTGAGGTCGCATCACGCATCTGCAAGGAGCTCTCGCCTAGATCACGAGTTTTGTTGGTAAGGCTGTGCGGTCGGTGCTAACGCTCCTTTTTTTCTTACCGCTCCCTTAAGACAACGCTGGTATTACGAGTTTTCTGCAAGCCGGCGTTAGCCTCAGAAAAGTGAGCGTTGAGCAAAATTTTGCTCCACATCTCACCTCGATACCAGCACTGCTTACGGTAGCGGTAAGCTGGCTAAACGTGCTCGTGCACGATTTCCCCATAGGAAACAATGGGGCTGAGCTGGGTGAAAGAAAACCTAACACCTGCAAAAAAGCAGCGTTCAGCTCCTAATGCAGCCCCATTGTTTCCTATGGGGAAATAAAAGTTATGTCTACACCTAACACCCTAACATGAACCCCGAGTCTAAACACCCCTAATCTTACACTTATTAACCCCTAATCTGCCGCCCCCGACATTGTCGCCACCTGCATTATACTATTAACCCCTAATCTGCCACTCCGGACACCGCCGCCACCTACATTATAGTTATAAACCCCTAATCTGCTGCCCCCAACATCGCCGACACCTACATTATAGTTATTAACCCCTAATCTGCCCCCCCCAACATCGCCACAACTATATTAAATTAATTAACCCCTAATCTGCCAACGTCGCCGCCACTATAATAAAGTTATTAACCCATAAACCTAAGTCTAACCCTAACACCCCCTAACTTAAATATAATTTAAATAAATCTAAATAAAATAACTACAATTAAATAAATCCTATTTAAAAATAAATACTTACCTATAAAATAAACTATAAGATAGCTGCAATATAACTAATAGTTACATTGTAGCTAGCTTATGATTTATTTTTATTTTACAGGCAACTTTGTATTTATTTTAACTAGGTACAATAGTTATTAAATAGTTATTAACTATTTACTATATACCTAGCTGAAATAAGTACAAAATTACCTGTAAAATAAATCCTAACCTAAGTTACAATTATACCTAACACTACACTATAATTAAACTAATTACCTAAACTACCTACAATTAATTACAATTAAATTCAATAAACTAAATTACGGAAACAAAAATTTCAAGAAGTTTAAACTAATTACACCTAATCTAAGCCCCCTAGTAAAATAAAAAAGCCCCCCAAAATAATAAAATGCCCTACCCTATACTAAATTACAAATAGCCCTTAAAAGGGCCTTTTGCGGGGCATTGCCCCAAAGTAATCAGCTCTTGTACCTGTAAAAAAAGGATACAATACCCCCCAACATTAAAACCCACCACCCACACACCCCTACTCTAAAACCCACCCAATACCCCATTGAAGATCACCCTACCTTGAGCCGTCTTCACCCAGCCGGGCACAAGTGGTCATCCAATCCGTCCAGAAGTGTCCATCTGATGGGGCAGAAGAGAACATCCAGACCGGCAGAAGTCTTCATCCTATCCGGGCAGAAGAGGACATCGGGACCGGGAGAAGGTTTCATCCAAGCGGCATCTTCTATCTTCATCCATCCAACGAGGAGCGACTCCATCTTGAAGACATCCGGCACGGAGCATCCGTCCATCACGACGGACTAACGACGAATGACGGTTCCTTTAAATGACGTCATCCAAGATGGCGTCCCTCGAATTCCGATTGGCTGTTAGGATTCTATCAGCCAATCGGAATTAAGGTAGGAAAAATCTGATTGGTTGATTTAATCAGCCAATCTGATTGAAGTTCAATCCGATTGGCTGATTGGATTAGCCAATAGAATTGACCTCGCATTCTATTGTCTGATCCAATCAGCCAATCGGATTTTTCCTACCTTAATTCTGATTGGCTGATAGAATCCTATCAGCCAATCGGAATTTGAGGGATGCCATCTTGGATGACGTCACTTAAAGGAACCGTCATTTGCCGTTAGTCCATTGTGATGGAAGGATGCTCCGCACCGGATGTCTTCAAGATGGAGTCGCTCCTCGTCAGATGGATGAAGATAGAAGATGCCGCTTGGATGAAGCCTTCTCCCGGTCCGGATGTCCTCTTCTGCCCGGATAGGATGAAGACTTCTGCCGGTCTGGATGTCCTCTTCTGCCCCATCGGATGAACACTTCTGCATGGATCGGATGACCACTTGTGCCCGGCTGGGTGAAGACGGCTCAAGGTAGGGTGATCTTTAATGGGGTAGTGTTAGGTTTTTTTAAGGGGGTATTGGGTGGGTTTTAGAGTAGGGGTGTGTGGGTGGTGGGTTTTAATGTTGGGGGGGTATTGTATTCTTTTTTTACAGGTAAAAGAGCTGATTACTTTGGGGCAATGCCTCGCAAAAGGCCCTTTTAAGGGCTATTTGTAATTTAGTATAGGGTAGGGCATTTTATTATTTTGGGCGGCTTTTTTATTTTATTAGGGGGCTTAGATTAGGTGTAATTAGTTTAAACTTCTTGTAATTTTTTTTTTCCTGTAATTTAGTGGGGTTTTTTTTTCGTAATTCAGTTTATTGAATTTAATTGTAATTAATTGTAGGTAGTTTAGGTAATTAGTTTAACGATAGTGTAGTGTTAAGTGTTATTGTAACTTCGGTTAGGATTTATTTTACAGGTAATTTTGAACTAATTTTAGCTAGGTAGCTATTAAATAGTTAATAACTATTTAATAACTATTGTACCTAGTTAAAATAAATTCAAAGTTGCCTGTAAAATAAAAATAAATCATAAGCTAGCTACAACTATTAGTTATATTGTAGCTATCTTATGATTTATTTTATCGGTAAGTATTTATTTTTAAATAGGAATAATTTATTTAATTGTAGTTATTTTATTTAGATGTATTTAAATTATATTTAAGTTAGGGGGGGTTAGGGTTAGGTTTATACTTAGATTTAGGGGTTAATACCTTTAATATAGTAGCGGCGACGTTGGGGGTGGCAGATTAGGGGTTAATAAATGTAAGTAGGTTTCTGCGATGTTAGTGCAGGAAGATTAGCGGTTAATACAATTTAACTAGTGTTTGTGAGGCGGGAGTGCAGCGGTTTAGGGGTTAATACATTTATTAAAGTGGGGGCGATGTCCGGTCTGCAGATTAGGGGTTAATAACTGTAGGCAGGTGGCGGCGACGTTGGGGGCGGCAGATTAGGGGTTAATAAATATAATGTAGGTGTCGGCGATGTTAGGGGCAGCAGATTAGGGGTTCATAGGTATAATGTCGGTGGCAGAGATGTCCGGTTGGCAGATTAGGGGTTAAAATAATTTATTATAGTGTTTGCGATGTAAGGGGGCCTCGGTTTAGGGGTTAATAGGTAGTTTATGGGTGTTAGTGTACTTTTTAGCACTTTAGTTAAGAGCTTTATGTTCCGGCGTTAGCCCATAAAACTCTTAACTACTGACTTTTAAATGCGGTAGGAGTCTTGGAGGTAGAGGCTGTACCGCTCACTTCATTCAAGACTCGTAATACCAGCGTTAGGCAAATCCCATTAAAAAGATAGTATACGCAATTGACGTAAGGGGATTTGCGGTAGCCTCGAGTCACGGAAGAAAAGTGAGCGGTACACCTGTACCTGCCTGACTCGTAATACCAGCGGGTGTTAAAAAGCAGCGTTAGGACCCCTTAACGCTGCTTTTTAAGGCTAACGCCAAACTCGTGATCTAGCCGTCTGTGTCTTAACCTCTTATTTGGAATTGGAAGTTAATTAGAGACTTTTTGGACTTGTCTTTAACCCTATTAATTTTACCTAACTATCGTGAGTTACTCATTTTCTTAAACAATAGACCATGATAAGAATATGATTGTATCATATAAATATATGTCTATAAATTGCTACCAGCTTCTATTGATGCCTCAAAAGTCTACTGTGATCTTAGGCCGGGCCTAAGATCACAGTGCACTTTTGAGGCGTTAATAAAAGCCGGTAGCCATTTATAGACATATTTATATGATACAATCATATTCTTATAGGTTCACAGTACATAGGTTGCATTAAGTAGCCTGATATCTGTTAGTTATTGTGAAATAGGTATAGCTAAATCTAATCTACAAAATTACCAGTACATGAAAACCTAGTATCCTCACTGCTATTGCAAACAAAGGGGTTAATTGCATTGGGGGGTTTGGGGTGTATGGCTGTTTAGGGGACATGATTGAGATTTGAGAATGAGTTTAAGGGTTTTGGATCAGGGTGATTAAGGGGTGAATTGTTTTTAAGGAGCTTTTGCACTGGGGGTCTGAAGTTTAATGGCTCTGTTTTAGTGCACTGCATAGGATTTAGACTTCATTCTTTTACCTAGTGATTTAGCACATATTCTCCAAATGTTAACAGTGGGGGATAAGCCAGCCAGAAGCTACACTTTCCTGCAGAATATGTAGGTCTGCTCTTAATTTGACTCTCATACATGCTGTGTAAATGTGTGCCCCCTCATGAAAAAAAAAATGCCCCCCCATTTCATTCGTTCTGGAGCCGACCCTGGTCCTTGCACTTAATATATGATACCGATTTGCGACACAGTTCTATGTTAGCTTATGGGAGTAAAAATTGCGGCCAACGGGTGAAATATACGTGCCACATTTATATGCGGCGCTGTATATGTGATACCGGAACCGCGTGAAAAAAAGGCAACACCGCATATGTAATCTTGCCCTACATGTTACTGCAATGTACATGCTACCTTGTACTATTACCATGTTATGTAAGGCAATAATATAAATCTAAATACTTTTTTATCCCTTGCAAGCGCCTCCCCACCTCTCTCCTACAGCTTTTCATAGCCTGGGGCAGTTTTTTTTTTTAAAAGGGACATGAAACCCCATATTTTTCTTTCATGATTCGATAGAGAATATAATTTTAAAAAAGTTTCCAGTTTACTTCATTTATCAAATTTGCATCGTTCTTATGTTATTCTTTGTTAAAGAGATCTAGAATAGGTAGTGTACACATGTCTGGAGCACTACATGACAGGATATAGTGCTGCCATCTAGTGCTCTTGCTAATGTACAAAACTGCTACCATATAGTGCTGCAGACACAAGCACACTACTAAGCTTACATCCATGCTTTTCAACAAAGAATAACAAGAAACAAAGAAAATTTGATAAATGAAGTAAATTGGAAAGTTCCGGTTTCTGGTGCTGTTATTGGGCGTTTGACAGCTTCGGTGACTTTGGATAACGGCAGAAGGGTGAGTTAACAGTTACACCCTACTCCGCGACAGTGGATGCCATATTTCCATCACTACTGGGGGTTTGTGTGTGTTGAATACTGCAGGGTACCGCCACTAGTTGACTGAACTGATTCTACTTAATCAATTGATTGAACTGTGTTTCTACCGGATCACTCCATTATGTGCATGGAATTGAAGTGTTGTAAATTGGGACACACTAGACACAGCTAGGGAATACTTTCTTTTGTCATAAATTGGAAAGTTGTTTAAATTTGTTCTATCTGAATAATGAAAGAAAAATTTGGGGTTTATGTCCCTTTAAATGGACATTACATTACAAGACATTTCTGTTGGATTGCAATATAATAATATATCAGCATTTATATATAGAATATAACAGGCATGTCTTCAAGACTGTAAACCGTAAAAGATCCAAATTCTTAAGGCAATATGTTTAGCCATGAATGTTACCTCTTTTTACATATGTACATTTTCAAACAGACAGTTAGCATGTAGAATAACATACGACAACTATTGGGCCTAGTTTTGGTGGGAATGTCTTAATATGCATATGCAGGCCTATACTTGTCCATCAAGTACAACAAAACATGTAGTTAAGTGAAATGACACATGGAAAATATTCAAATATGCAACTAGTTAAATGTCACCTGAATTATGTTTTCCCCTCGAACTGTGACTAGTCCGAGGAATTATGCTAAGTAATTATGTCCAGGTGAATAGATAGTATTACCGGTTATTGAGAAAGATTGTTAGCCTCGAGGCGACAGGACATAAGGGAAAAAAGAAAAAGAAAAAAAAAAGGGGAGGGGGACAGGGGGGAGGATGGAGGGCAGTGGGGGGGCAGAGGGGGATTTTTCGTGAGGGGCAAAAGGGCGTTTCCTGTTAAGCTGTCAGCACTGTCTTGCAGTTTGTCATTATTTCTCATTCATGCATTCTTTTTTTCCCAGTTTTCCCAAAGTACCCACACTTGCCCATGTAAGCCCAGTTTGCCCATGCTTCTCAAAGAGAACTCTTCCATTGAGCGGATATATTCAATGATATCTCTAATCATATTAAATGTAACCTGCAAAGTTCCCAACCAGCACCTTGCTATAGAGAGTTTCATGGCCATGAGTATGACAATACATAATATTTTCTCTGGTTGGGTCAATTTCCCCAGTCCTAAATGAAAAAGGGCAATGTCTGGTGTTAGCCTATGGAGTAAACCTAATTGGTCAAGTGCTGTTGCTCCCTGCTCCCACACCCCCTGCACTTTATTACAGCTCCACCAAATATGAAGGTGAGATCCCCTTTGGCCACACCCCCTACAGCACCTGTCTGATGTATGGGAAAACATTTTATGTAGTTTCTCCGGGACTCTATGCCAGCGCAGCACTAATTTTATAAATAACTTATATAATGTAACACAATGTATTGCAAATCTTGTACAGTGTATGGCTTTTTGCCATTCCAGTTCTGTGTGCTCCCACCCCATTGCTCTCTCCCACTCCAGGACACGAAACGTCTTCACAAATCTATCTGATCCCAATAGGAGTTGATAGTGAATCGTCATGACTTTGCGGAGTGGTCTACCTACAAGCCATCGTCTTTCCCAATGAGTCATTACTCTAGGATTATTTTTTGGGAATTTCCAGGCTGACATCAGGGAGATAAATCTAAAATAATCAAAATGGTATTTCTTAGGAATATCTACATCTGAAAGATCTGAAGCCTGCATAGCTAGACCGCGTGTTGAGTAGAGGTATCGGAAATGCTTTATACCCCATGCAGCCCACATCTGTGGATGCTATTCTGGCAGGCAAAGCAACAGTGCTCTTATTGAATGTGCGGGTGATAGATGCGGCGCAACCTGAGTCAAGTTACGGAGTCCCCTCCAGGTTTTAATGCAGGCTTGAATAATAGGATTATCTACTCCTGTGAGTACATCCATGTGTTGAGGAACCCAGATGAGGTCTTCAAGGAGCAGTCCCGAAGGGAGCACATCCTGTTCAAGTTGTCCCCACCTGGTATCGTCCGGCGGTGCCCCCCATGCTGTCACATGAGAGAGCATAGCCGCTTCGTAATATTTACGAATATTGGGAGCTGCAAGACCCCTATTCAGGATAGGTTTTTGTAGTTGCTGCATCGCAATCCTCGGGGGCTTACCCTGCCAGATAAATCTACTTACTACTGATTGAAAGCGATTTAGAATATAATTTGGAACCATTAGAGGGATACACCTAAAAAGGTATGTAACCTTGGGTAATAGTGTCATTTTAACCGACTGGATTCTCCCAATCAATGAAATCTCATATTTAGCCCACTTTGCGGTAAGGTTTTTCAAACTCTCGCAAAAGCGGGTCATAGTTGGTACGGTTTACCATTTTCGGGTCGGGTGAGAGAATAACCCCCAAGTTTTTTAGCTGGCTTGTCGACCAATTGAATGGGTAGGTTTCTTTAAGCCAAGAAAGCTGTGTCGAGAAGAGGTTTAATGCCAAGGCCTCCGTCTTTGTGTAGTTGAGCTTGTAATAGGACATCTTGCCAAACCATTGTAGGCATTCAAATACGCTCAGGATAGAAGTCTCAGGTTCCGTCATGAACAGGGTGAGATCGTCTGCAAATAGCCCAAGCTTCTGTAGAGTATCATGAATTAATAGCCCCTGTACTTCATTTGTTTGTCTAATCATAGCTGCCAGGGGCTCAATAGTAAGTACAAAGAGGAGGGGAGACAGCGGACACCCCTGTCTGGTCCCATTCCTAATCTCAAAGGGCTCAGAACAGAACCCTTTCCCCCTAATTCTGGCTGACAGATTAGAATAAAGAGCTATAATGGCTTTGATGAAGTGGGCCGAAAACCCAAAAGCATTTAAAACCTCCTCCATGTACTCCCACCGTACCCTGTCAAATGCTTTTTCTGCATCCAATGACAGGGCAACTAGTGGGAGCCCCAGAAACGTAGGTTCGGCAAAGATATCCAGTAGGCGGCGCATATTGTCTGAGCCCTGCTGGTTTCGCACAAAGCCCACCTGATCTAAATGTATCAGGGAAGGAAGTTCCCCACTCAGCCTATTGGTCAAAATTTTCGAATATATCTTAATATCCACATTTATCAAGGATATAGGTCTGTAACTCTCGCATTGACTCGGATCTTTACCCGGCTTGGGAATAGTCACAATCTCTGCCTCCAAGCATTCCTTGGGGAAATGTCCAGCCTGGAAGGCCGAGTTAAAGACAGAGACCAGAGTGGGACCAACTTCGGCTATTATTTTCTTATAAAAAAAAACAGAAGAAAAGCCATCTGGCCCCGGAGCTTTATGTAGTTTCAACTCCTTAATCACCTGATTTACTTCAGTAATAGTAATTGGGGCTGATAATAGTTCCTCTGCTTCTCCTGAGACCTTAGGCAAGCCAAGGTCCTTTAAAAATCCAGCTATATCTTCCCTCGGGAGGGTCTGTCGTTTCTCAGAGGAAGAGATTTGATAAAGCTTACTATAGTATTCCACAAAAGCTTCCCCAATATCCCTGGGCGAGTAGCATCTTCCCTCGCCTTTTTGGATATAGGATATTCTATTCATTAGTGTTTTTTGACGTAGTCTGATTGCTAAAAGGCGATCAGCTTTATTGCCACTATGGTAAAATTTCAATTTCAGATACTTGAGGCTTCTCTGAGTTTGTTCCAATTCCAGCTCTCGGATTTTAACCTTTAAAGATTGCCACTCCTTGATATCAGAGGGGAGAGGTACTCATCCTGGCCTTCCCCCTAACCGAGACCAGCCTACTATAAAGTTGCGTCAGTGTCTCATTTTTCTTTTTTCTACTGAGATTCCCTTTTTATGAGGATCCCTCTCATATAGGCTTTCAAAGCCAGCCAAACCATGGACATTGAAGTTTCCCCATTAATATTATGCCTTAGGAATTCGTAAATCTCCTTAGACCATTCAGGCAGGAAAATATCTTGAAATAGATGTTCAGGCATATGCCATCTCCTAGGTCCCTCGTGAGCACCTATCGCATCTAAGGTAACCAACACCACATCATGATCAGACCACATGCAAGGCACTATGGCGGAGCCTCGTACCTGCCGCATCACCCAGGGATCGCAGAAGAAGTAATCTAGTCTGGAAAAGGAAGTGTGAGGGGCCGAATAAAAGGTATGGTCACAGGCATCTGGATGCAGAGCCCGCCAAATGTCATATACAGGGAGTGCAGAATTATTAGGCAAGTTGTATTTTTGAGGATAAATTTTATTATTGAACAACAACCATGTCTCTCAATGAACCCAAAAAACTCATTAATATCAAAGCTGAATATTTTTGGAAGTAGTTTTTAGTTTGTTTATAAATTTCTGACATTCAAAAACAAAACAAAAACAAATCAGTGACCAATATAGCCACCTTTCTTTGCAAGGACACTCAAAAGCCTGCTATCCATGGATTATGTCAGTGTTTTGATCTGTTCACCATCAATATTGCGTGCAGCAGCAACCACAGCCTCCCAGACACTGTTCAGAGAGGTGTACTGTTTTCCCTCCTTGTAAATCTCACATTTGATGATGGACCACAGGTTCTCAATGGGGTTCAGATCAGGTGAACAAGGAGGCCATGTCATTAGATTTTCTTCTTTTATACCCTTTCTTGCTAGCCACGCTGTGGAGTACTTGGACGCGTGTGATGGAGCATTGTCCTGCATGAAAATCATGTTTTTCTTGAAGGATGCAGACTTCTTCCTGTACCACTGCTTGAAGAAGGTGTCTTCCAGAAACTGGCAGTAGGACTGGGAGTTGAGCTTGACTCCATCCTCAACCCGAAAAGGCCCCACAAGCTCATCTTTGATGATACCAGCCCAAACCAGTACTCCACCTCCACCTTGCTGGCGTCTGAGTCGGACTGGAGCTCTCTGCCCTTTACCAATCCAGCCACGGGCCCATCCATCTGGCCCATCAAGACTCACTCTCATTTCATCAGTCCATAAAACCTTAGAAAAATCAGTCTTGAGATATTTCTTGGCCCAGTCTTGACGTTTCAGCTTGTGTGTCTTGTTCAGTGGTGGTCGTCTTTCAGCCTTTCTTACCTTGGCCATGTCTCTGAGTATTGCACACCTTGTGCTTTTGGGCACTCCAGTGATGTTGCAGCTCTGAAATATGGCCAAACTGGTGGCAAGTGGCATCTTGGCAGCTGCACGCTTGACTTTTCTCAGTTCATGGGCAGTTATTTTGCGCCTTGGTTTTTCCACACGCTTCTTGCGACCCTGTTGACTATTTTGAATGAAACGCTTGATTGTTCGATGATCACGCTTCAGAAGCTTTGCAATTTTAAGAGTGCTGCATCCCTCTGCAAGATATCTCACTATTTTTGGACTTTTCTGAGCCTGTCAAGTCCTTCTTTTGACCCATTTTGCCAAAGGAAAGGAAGTTGCCTAATAATTATGCATTAGACCACACCCCTTCTCATTACAGAGATGCACATCACCTAATATGCTTAATTGGTAGTAGGCTTTCGAGCCTATACAGCTTGGAGTAAGCTTGGAGTAAGACAACATGCATAAAGAGGATGATGTGATCAAAATACTCATTTGCCTAATAATTCTGCACTCCCTGTAGGTCATATTGCGCTGTCAATTCCCTGAAGTTCTGAGAGATAAAGTCCTTGTTTCTATCTCCTGCTAGGAGGGTGCGGCCTTTTTTTACCTTGTCTACCTGTAGGAGCAGCTTCTTAAGGAAACTGGCTTGGTTGGTATTAGGCAAGTATGCGGCAACCAATGTATATAAGACACAATTTAAGCGGCACACACAGATCACATAACGACCCACTGAGTCACAATCCATATATATAGGTTCATAGGCTATACGGTCTCCTATCAATATCGTCACCCCCTTGCCTTTTTATGAAATGTGGAGGAAATATTAACTGGGTATTGTCTTGTTTTAAGTCTAGCAGCTGCATCCTCTGTCCAGTGAGTCTCCTGGAGGAAAGCTAAATCTACATGTTGGTTTTGGAGGAATTTGAGCAGCAAACTTTGTCGGGGAGTTAAGACCTTTCGTATTCAAAGTACATATCTTCATGATTGGGACTTAGCAGGGGAGAGGAGGGCGGAGGGGAGAAAAGAAAGGGGGGAGGGGGGTAAGTATAATAGGGAGGGCCCGGTGAAGGGGATTATATGGGGCTTAGTTTTTAACAGGCCAAAAGCCCTGTCGCCCGAGATGGCGGAGATTCCTGAACTCTGCCTGAGATATGCGGAGGGTTCTAAAGTCCCCTAACCGCAAGCTGTGAAACGTGATAGGGTGAAGTGGGGTGAGATGATAATAGAAATGAGATGAAATTTAATGGAATGAGATGTAATGAAATAATATGGAGTGAAATGAAGTGAGATGAGATGAAGTGAAATGAAAATGGAATGGGGGGGCGGAGCCAACAACAGACCCATACCCCCCCCCCCCCTTGAACATGTAATTTAGGCAAAAAACATATATAGCAAGATAACAGCAATAAAAAACATAAACATTCAAACATTTAAATAGGACCATTGATCATATGTAATTTGCTATATGTAAAGTCCCTTCTAGGGTATCCACTAATGAGGTCTGTATACACTTCATATATTAGCCCTAGTGCAGTAGCCTGTCTTTTAACCTGCAACATTAGTCCATACAAAATATATTATTACTCTCTCTTAATTTAGTATATAATTAATCCCTTAACCCCTTGTACCAATTGGACGTAGGTACTAGTCACAGCCATTTAGTCTTCTACACTCATAGCACTTAAACATTTATTTCAGTGTTTTACTATGAGTTAGTCTCACAAATTACATGTTGTTTTCATTTTAGGTGCAGAAACACACAGACGTAGCAAAAAGCCTTAATTTACAATAGATTGCAAAGTTATTTTGTATGTAATTTACTATAGTACACATGGTTAACAATAGCATATCTGTCGTTATTTTGTAAACATTTCTGTCATTCTCTATCATATGATATATATTCTTGTATTTAGCATCACCTTACTAAAAATAAAATATAGAATTGTCTAGGATTCTATATCTATGTTACAATAAAATAGTAACAGATATTTAAAAATAACATTTTTATTTGGCATGAATTAAAAGAATAAGAGCTACTGTAATTCTATTGGCTGATTTGAATAGCCAATAGAATTACAGTAGCTCTTATTCTATTGGCTATTCAAATCAGCCAATAGAATTACAGTAGGTCTCATCCGATTGGCTGATTTGAATTTGAAGGCTCAAATCAGCCAATACGAATTCAAGGGACGCCATTTTTAATCGCGTACCTTGAATTCCTATTCAGTGTATGGTGGAGATCGTATGAAGAGGATCCTCCACGCTCCATGGCTCTGCGGTCTTCAGTTCTAGCGTCGCCGATCTTCAGTTTCACCATGGCCGGTCTTCAGTTCCAGAGTCGACGGTCTTCAGCTCTGCGGTCATCGGTCTTCAACTCCTCCGCTCCGCGCTGGCTGGTTCCTGGAAGAAGAAGAAGTTGCCGCTTGGAAGAAGACTTCACCGCCTGGAACAGGACCTTCTCCGCCGGTCTTCAGGACAGATAAGGACCACTTGGGGGTTAGACTTAGGTTTTTTTTAAGGGGGGATTGGGTGGGTTTTAGAGTAGGGGTGTGTGGATGGTGGGTTGTAATGTGGGGGGGATTGTTCTTTTTTTTTTACAGGTAAAAGAGCTGATTACTTTGGGGCAATGCCCAGCAAAAGGCCCTTTTAAGGGCTGGTAATAGAGCTGATTACTTTGGGGCAATGCCCCGCAAAAGGCCCTTTTAAGGGCTATTTGTAATTTAGTTAAGGGTAGGGAAATTTTATTATTTTGGGGGGCTATTTTATTTTATTAGGGGGCTTAGATTAGGTGTAATTAGCTTAAAATTCTTGTAATATTTTTTTTATTTTTTGTAATTTAGTGTTTGGTTTTTTTGTAATATAGTTTAAATTATTTTATTGTTTTTAGTTTAGATCATTGTACTTTATTTAATTAATTTATTGATAGTGTAGTGTTAGGTGTATTTGTAACTTAGGTTAGGATTTATTTTACAGGTAATTTTGTAATTATTTTAACTAGGTAGCTATTAAATAGTTATTAACTATTTAATAGCTATTGTACCTAGTTAAAATAAATACAAAGTTAGCTGTAAAATAAATATAAACCCTAAAATAGCTACAATGTAATTATTAATTATATTGTAGCTATCTTACGGCTAGATTTAGAGTTCTGCAGCCAAAGGGGTGCGTTAGCTACGCGTGCTTTTTTTCCCCCCGCACCTTTTAAATACCGCTGGTATTTAGAGTTCATAGAAGGGCTGCGTTAGGCTCCAAAAAGGGAGCGTATAGCATCATTTACCGCCACTGCAACTCTCAATACCAGCGGTGCTTACGAACGCGGCCAGCTTCAAAAACGTGCTCGTGCACGATTCCCCCATAGGAAACAATGGGCCGTTTGAGCTGAAAAAAAACCTAACACCTGCAAAAAAGCAGCGTTCAGCTCCTAACGCAGCCCCATTGTTTCCTATGGGGAAACACTTCCTACATCTGCACCTAACACCCTAACATGTACCCCTAACACCGCCGACCCCTATATTATATTTATTAACCCCTAATCTGCCGCCCCCAACGTCGCCGCCACCTACCTACACTTATTAACCCCTAATCTGCCGACCGGACCTCACCGCTACTATAATAAAGTTATTAACCCCTAATCCGCCTCACTCCCGCCTCAATAACCCTATAATAAATAGTATTAACCCCTAATCTGCCCTCCCTAACATCACCGACACCTAACTTCAAGTATTAACCCCTAATCTGCCGACAGGACCTCACCGCTACTCTATTAAATTTATTAACCCCTAAAGCTAAGTCTAACCCTAACACTAACACCCCCCTAAGTTAAATATAATTTTTATCTAACGAAAAAAATTAACTCTTATTAAATAAATTATTCCTATTTAAAGCTAAATACTTACCTGTAAAACCCTAATATAGCTACAATATAAATAATAATTATATTGCAGCTATTTTAGGATTAATATTTATTTTACAGGCAACTTTGTATTTATTTTAACCAGGTACAATAGCTATTAAATAGTTAAGAACTATTTAATAGCTACCTAATTAAAATAATTACAAAATTACCTGTAAAATAAAACCTAACCTAAGTTACAATTAAACCAAACACTACACTATCAATAAATTAATTAAATAAAATACCTACAAATAAATACAATTAAATAAACTAACTAAAGTACAAAAAATAAAAAAAGTTTATTTACAAGCATTAGAAAAAGATTATAACAATTTGAAGCTAATTACACCTACTCTAAGCCCCCTAATAAAATAACAAAGCCCCCCAAAATAAAAAAATGCCCTACCCTATTCTAAAATACAAATAGAAAAGCTCTTTTACCTTACCAGCCCTTAAAAGGGCCTTTTGCAGGGCATGCCCCAAAGAATTCAGCTCTTTTGCCTGTAAAAAAACAAACATACAATACCCCCCCCCAACATTACAACCCACCACCCACATACCCCTAATCTAACCCAAACCCCCTTAAATAAACCTAACACTAAGCCCCTGAAGATCTCCCTACCTTATCTTCACCACGCCGGGTATCACAGATCCGTCCAGAGGAGCCTCTGAAGTCTTCATCCAAGCCCAAGCGGGGGCTGAAGAAGTCCATCATCGGGCTGAAGAGGTCCATCATCGGGCTGAAGTCTTGATCCAAGCGGGCGCTGAAGAGGTCCATCATCGGGCTGAAGTCTTCTATCAAGCGGCATCTTCAATCTTCATCCATCCGGAGCGGAACTATCTTCTTCCAGCCGACGCGGATCCATCCTTTTCTACCGACGCCTACTCGCCGAATGACGGTTCCTTTAAATGACGTCATCCAAGATGGCGTCCCTCGAATTCCGATTGGCTGATAGGATTTTATCAGCCAATCGGAATTAAGGTAGGATAATTCTGATTGGCTGATGGAATCAGCCAATCAGATTCAAGTTCAATCCGATTGGCTGATCCAATCAGCCAATCAGATTGAGCTTGCATTCTATTGGCTGCTCTATTGGCTGATCTTCAGCCCGATGATGGACTTCTTCAGCTCCCGCTTGGGCTTGGATGAAGACTTCGGAGGCTCCTCTGGACGGATCGGTGATACCCGGCGTGGTGAAGATAAGGTAGGGAGATCTTCAGGAGCTTAGTGTTAGGTTTATTTAAGGTGGGTTTGGGTTAGATTAGGGGTATGTGGGTGGTGGGTTGTAATGTTGGGGTGGTATTGTATGTTTTTTTACAGGCAAAAGAGCTGAATTCTTTGGGGCATGCCCCTCAAAAGGCCCTTTTAAGGGCTGGTAAGGTAAAAGAGCTTTTCTATTTGTATTTTAGAATAGGGTAGGGCATTTTTTTATTTTGGGGGGCTTTGTTATTTTATTAGGGGGCTTAGAGTAGGTGTAATTAGCTTCAAATTGTTGTAATCTTTTTTGTTGTAAATTATTTTTTTATTTTTTGTAACTTAGTTCTTTTTTTATTTTTTGTACTTTAGTTAGTTTATTTAATTGTATTTATTTGTAGGTATTTTATTTAATTAATTGATAGTGTAGTGTTAGGTTTAATTGTAGATAATTGTAGGTATTTTATTTAATTAATTTATTGATAGTGTAGGGTTTAATTGTAACTTAGGTTAGGATTTATTTTATAGGTAATTTTGTAATTATTTTAACTAGGTAGCTATTAAATAGTTCTTAACTATTTAATAGCTATTGTACCTGGTTAAAATAAATACAAAGTTGCCTGTAAAATAAATATTAATCCTAAAATAGCTACAATATAATTATTATTTATATTGTAGCTATATTAGGGTTTATTTTACAGGTAAGTATTTAGCTTTAAATAGGAATAATTTATTTAATAAGAGTTAATTTTTTTCGTTAGATAAAAATTATATTTAATTTAGGGGGGTGTTAGTGTTAGGGTTAGACTTAGCTTTAGGGGTTAATAAATTTAATAGAGTAGCGGTGAGGTCCGGTCCGCAGATTAGGGGTTAATAAGTGTAGGTAGGTGGCGGGCGACGTTGGGGGCGGCAGATTAGGGGTTAATAAATATAATATAGGGGTCGGCGGTGTTAGGGGCAGCAGATTAGGGGTACATAGGGATAACGTAGGTTGCGGCAGTGTGCAGTCGGCAGATTAGGGGTTAAAAAAAATTATTAGAGTGGCGGCGATGTGGAGGGGCCTCGGTTTAGGGGTACATAGGTAGTTTATGGGTGTTAGTGTACTTTAGAGCACAGTAGTTAAGAGCTTTATAAACCGGCGTTAGCCCATAAAGCTCTTAACTCCTGGCTTTTTGCTGCGGCTGGAGTCTTGTCGTTAAAATTCTAACGCTCACTTCAGCCAAGACTCTAAATACCGGCGTTAGAAAGATCCCATTGAAAAGATAGGATACGCAAATGGCGTAGGGGGATCTGCGGTATGGAAATGTCGCGGCTGCAAAGTGAGCGTTAGACCCTTTCCTGACTGACTCTAAATACCAGCGGGCGGCCAAAACCAGTGTTAGGAGCCCCTAACTCTGGTTTTGACGGCTAACGCCAAACTCTAAATCTAGGCGTTAGGGTTTATTTTATAGGTAAGTATTTTGTTTTAAATAGGAATAATTTAGTTAATAATATTAATATTATTTAGATTTATTTAAATAATAATTAAGTTAGTGGGTGTTAGGGTTAGACTTAGGTTTAGGGGTTAATATATTTAATATAGGTGGCGGCGGGATAGGGGGATCAGATTAGGGGTTAATATATTTAATATAGGTGGCGGTGGTGTAGGGGGTCAGATTAGGGGTTAATAAATTAAATATAGGTGGCGGCGGGGTCCGGGAGCGGCGGTTTAGGGGTTAAACACTTTATTAGGTATTGCGGTGGGGGATTGCGGTTGACAGGTAGATAGACATTGCGCATGCGTTAGATGTTAGGTTTTATTTTGTAGGCATTTTAGGGAGTTACGGGGCTCCAATACTCAGCTCAAGGCTTGCTACGCCTGCATTTTGTGGCGAGGTGAAAATGCAGTAAGATTTCTCCATTTTCGCCACGTAAGTCCTTACGCTGTATATTGGATACCAAATTGCACGTGTTTTCTATATCACTCTATGGGGCAAAATCTGGCGTCGCCGGCTTCTGCTGGCGACGCTGCATATCGGATGGAGCCCATAGTCTGTTGCAGGAAGTTTTATTTGCTTTGGAGATTGAGGACCGCCACCTACAGACAAATAATCTGTGAAAAAGATTGATAAGATTTTTAGTAAAGCTCCAAAGAAACCATCTACATTCCAAGTTCCTGATGTGGTTTCTGAGCTAATTAGCAAGGAATTAAAGAAATCAGGCATGCCCTTTGTTCCCTCTGCCAAATTAAAAACATGTTCCCTTTACCTTCTGAAGAATTGGAGGTATGGAAGACTATTCCAAAGGTGGACGGTTCTATTCTCACTTTGTCTAGGTGGTCTACCATCTCTTTAGAGCATAGTTTCTCAACCAGTGGTACGTGTACCCCTGGGGGTGCTTGGGGCATTGCCAAAGGGTACTCCAAGACTTGGCCTTCATTATTTTTTTTCCTGATGTAGCTATTGTAAACATGACTTATCAAAGAAAGCACTGTTTCTCATTTCTACTCTCGAGCTCTCCTAACAGGGCAGAGTGTGAGTATTTCCCTGCCTAGGTTAGACCACTGCACAATCACTGATTTACCTCAAATTGGTAAAACCTTATATTCTGGTTTGTTAATGACATTTCAGTGCTGGAGTTGACATTCACTGATATGAACAGAGAAAGTGTATTACTGTGACCAAGTGTCACAGAGACAAGTGGCACTTGTGGCATCATATTGATGGGTGCCACAGTAAAACGAGACAGATAAACTGTGCATGAAATGATTATTAAAAATAGAAAGATGATACCATTAATATTACTTTCATCATTATGCAGAAAAGAGTTTATTTTTCTCTTTGTTAATGTAAGAAGCACATTAGTCCATTGATATTAATTATTATATGCAATTAAATATCTGTGTTTTATGTGTTTATTGCCAAATATTAACTTCACATACGGCTAGATTACGAGTTGTGCGTTAGGCTGAAAAAGCAGCGTTAACAGGTCCTAACGCTGATTTTTCACTACTGCTGCTATTACGAGTCTTGCAGGTTTAGAGGCACCGCACACTTCTTTGGCCTTACCGCAAAACGACTTACGTAAACTTCGTAAACCCTTTTTTCTATGGGACTTCCATAGCGCCGGTATTAAGAGTCTGTCCTGGGAGGCCAAAAAGTGAGCGGTACACCCTCTACCTCCAATTTCCCTAACGCATTTTAAAGTCAGTAGTTAAAAATGTTATGGTACAACACTGTAGCATAAAACTCATAACTAAAGTGCTAAAAAGTACACTAACACCCATAAACTACCTATTAACCCCTAAACCGAGGCCCTTCCTCATCGCAAACAATATAATACAATTTTTAACCCCTAATCTGCCGCTCCGGACATCGCCGCCACTAGAATAAACATATTAACCCCTAAACGGCCGCACTCCCGCCTCGCAAACACTAGTTAAATAATATTAACCCCCTAATCTGCTATCCCTAACATCGGCGCCATCTACATTATTCTTATTAACCCCTAATCTGCCACTCCGGACACTGCCGCCACCTACATTATACTTATTAACCCCTAATCTGCTGCCCCCAACATCGCCGACACCTACATTATATTTATTAACCCCTAATCTCCCCCCCACGTCGCTGCCACCTACCTATATTTATTAACCCCTAATCTGCCGCCCCCAACGTCGCTGCCACCACTATAATAAACATATTAACCCCTAAACCGCTGCACTCCCGCCTTGCAAACACTATTTAAATATTATTAACCCCTAATCTGCTGTCCCTAACAGCGCCGCCACCTACCTACATTTATTAACCCCTAATCTTCCGCCCCCAATGTCGCTGCCACTATACTAAATGTATTAACCCCTAAACCTAAGTCTAACCCTAACACCCCCTAACTTAAATATAATTACAATAAATCTAAATAAATATTAATATTATTACCTAAATAATTCCAATTTAAAACTGAATACTTACCTGTAAAATAAACCCTAAGATAGCTACAATATAACTAATAGTTACATTGTAGCTATCTTAGGGTTTATTTTAATTTTACAGGCAAGTTTGTATTTATTTTAACTAGGTAGAATAGTTATTAAATAGTTATTAACTATTTAATAACTACCTAGCTAAAATAAATACAAAAGTACCTGTAAAATAAAACCTAACCTAAGTTACACTAACACCTAACACTACACTACAATTAAATAAATTAACTAAATTAAAAACAATTAAGTAAATTAAATTAGCTAAATTACAAAAAAACACTAAGTTACAGAAAATAAAAAACAAATTACAGATCTTTAAACTAATTACACCTAATCTAATAGCCCTATCAAAATACCCCCCCCCCCCAAAAACAAAACAAACAAAAAAAAAAAAACCCTAGCTTAAACTAAACTATCAATAGCCCTTAAAAGGGCGTTTGCGGGGCATTGCCCCAAAGTAATCAGCTCTTTTACCTGTAAAAAAAAAATACAAACAACCCCCCAACAGTAAAACCCACCACCCACACAACCAACCCCCCAAATAAAATACTAACTAAAAAAACCTAAGCTCCCCATTGCCCTGAAAATGGCATTTAGATGGGCATTGCCCTTAAAAGGGCATTTAGCTCTATTGCAGCCGAAATCCCTAAGCTGAAAAATAAACCCACCCAATACACCCTTAAAAAAACCTAACACTAACCCCCTGAAGATTGACTTACAGTTCTGAAGACCGGACATCCATCCTCAAGGAAGCAGCAGAAGTCTTCATCCAACCGGGCCGAAGTCCTCAACGAAACTGGGAGAAGTCTACATCCAAGCTGGGCGAAGTGGTCATCCAGACGGCATCTTCATCTATCCGACGCGGAGTGGGTCCATCTTCAAGACATCCGACGTGTAGCATCCTCTTCATCCGGAGTCTTCTTACTGAATGACGGTACCTTTAAGTGACGTCATCCAAGATGGCGTCCCTTAGATTCCGATTGGCTGATAGAATTCTATCAGCCAATCGGAATTAAGGTAGAAAAAATCCTATTAGCTGTTCCAATCAGCCAATAGAATGCAAGCTCAATCCTATTGACTGATTGGATCAGCCAATAGGATTGAACTTCAATCCTATTGGCTGATTGCATCAGCTAATAGGATTTTTTCTACCTTAATTCCGATTGGGGGCTTAATTGTGTGGGTGGTGGGTTTGACTGTTGGGGGGGTTGTTTGTATTTTTTTTTTACAGGTAAAAGAGCTGATTACTTTGGGGCAATGCCCCGC
This sequence comes from Bombina bombina, assembly GCF_027579735.1. Taxonomy (NCBI): domain Eukaryota; kingdom Metazoa; phylum Chordata; class Amphibia; order Anura; family Bombinatoridae; genus Bombina; species Bombina bombina. Next base: position 251,887,790 of record NC_069503.1, read on the forward strand.
AAAAAGGCCCTTTTAAGGGCTATTGATAGTTTAGTTTAGGCTAGGTTTTTTTTTTATTTTGGGGGAGGAATTTATTTTGATATGGCTATTAGATTAGGTATAATTAGTTTAAATATCTTGTAATTTGTTTATTATTTTCTGTAATTTAGTGTTTTTTTTGTGTACTTTAGCTAATTGTATATAATTTATTTAATTTAGGTAAGTTATTTAATTGTATTGTAGTGTTAGGTGTTAGTGTAACTTAGGTTAGGTTTTATTTTACAGGTACTTTTGTATTTATTTTAGCTAGGTAGTTATTAAATAGTTAATAACTATTTAGTAACTATTCTACCTAGTTAAAATAAATACAAACGTGCCTGTAAAATAAAAATAAACCCTAAGCTAGCTACAATGTAACTATTAGTTATATTGTAGCTAGCTTAGGGTTTATTTTATAGGTAAGTATTTAGTTCTAAATAGGAATTATTTAGCTAATAATATTAATTTTTATTTAGATTTATTTAAATTATATTTAAGTTAGGGGGTGTTAGGGTTAGACTTAGGTTTGGGGTTAATACATTTAGTATAGTGGCGGCGACGTTGGGGGCGGCAGATTAGGGATTAATAAATGTAGGTAGGTGGCGGCGATGTTAGGGATGGCAGATTAGGGGTTAATAATATTTAACTAATGTTTGCGAGGCGGGAGTGTGGCGGTTTTGAGGTTAATATGTTTATTATAGTGGCGGCAACGTTGGGGGCGGCAGATTAGGGGTTAATAAATGTAGATAGGTTGCGGCGACACTGGGAGAGGGAGATTAGGGGTTAATAAATATAATGTAGGTGGCGGCGATGTTGGGGGCAGCAGATTAGGGGTTAATACATATAATGTAGGTGGCGGCGGTGTCCGGAGCGGAAGATTAGGGGTTAATAAGTATAATGTAGGTGTTGGCGATGTCTGGGGCGGCAGATTAGGGGTTAATAAGTGTAAGATTAGGGGTTTTTAGACTCAGGGTTCATGTTAGGGTGTTAGGTGTAAACATAAATGTGTTTCCCCATAGGAATCAATGGGGCTGCGTTACTAAGTTTTACACTGCTTTTTTGCAGGTGTTAGACTTTTTCTCAGCCGACTCTACCCGTTGATTCCTATGGGGAAATCGTGCACGAGCACGTACGACCAGCTCACCGCTGACTTAAGCAGCGCTGGTATTGAAGTGCGGTAAGGAGCACAATTTTGCTCAACGCTCACTTCTTGCCATTTAACGCCGGGTTTGAAAAAACCCATAATACCAGCACTGCAGATAAGTGAACTCGTCATCTGGTCGATAGTTAGGACGTTCTATGCCATTCTAACAGCGCTGGGCTTTAACGTCGTTAGGATTGCATGAAATGTCCTACCTTATACAGTGTTCCTGCAGCTTCCTCCTTTGACAAAGTCAAGAATTGGCCTGGGGGCATACCTAGCGGTGTAGGCAGTCCCCATAATCCAATCCCAGCCTTGTAATCACATTATCATATCAATGATCTTGTGATTTCATTCTTACTAATAGCATTTACATCAGAATTTTTTTCCAATGTTAACACTATTGTACCGACACAAAAGTGGTTACATTTCTGAAAACATAAAACAAATATCTGATTCCTATATATTTACTTCATCAACATATCTGATACAAGCTTGTGAAATTGAGTGATACACATGATTTCTATTTTTTCTTGTGTAAAAGATCAATAATATTCGTGCATTTAGGGTACACAAAAATCAAATCTTTACCTACGGGGGTACTTGCTACAAAAAGGTTGAGAAACACTGCTTTAGAGGACAGTACCTCTTTTAAGGATCTGCTGAACAGAAAACTTGAAAGTTTCCTCAGGAGATCCTTTCAGGTGGCCGGCTATATGTTTCATCCAGCTGTTAGTGTAGCTTGCGAATCTGCAGCTATTGCAGTCTGATGTGACAACTTCTCTCACCTTATTTTCCAAGAAGCTTACCTTAATGAAATTCAGGATCTTATTAGGTTTGCCAAGATTGTGAACATATTAATTTGTGAAATGACTTGCGTTAATGCAAAGATCCTCCTCTTCTGTGTCTCAGAAGTCAGACACTTTTAAGTCCACATGAAAGCCTGGTTCCTCTTGGTCTTTCTCAAATGCTGAAGTGATAGGATGTGGATAAGCGCCTACTCTGTTCTCTATGGGCTTGAGGGGGGTGATACCTAGTAACCACCAATAGAAATCAACTAAAAAATGGGGATCCCCCAAGCGCCTACCAATCGGAGGCAAAGGGATAGTAATGGGTGCAGCAATATGTCGAGTATAAAAACTAATTTAATGAAAATACAAAACTTGATACATGTAATAAAAAACTTAATACATACAGTTCATGGATCAATGAAAGAAATAACATACATTAAAAACCATATACAATATAAATAAAGATGTATTTAATAAAAACAAAAGTTCTCAATAAAAACAATGATAAGGGCATACACAATGTAAATGAAGATGAAGCTGCAGTGGATAATAGTAAAACCAGAGGTTATCAATAATAAGGTAGAAATTGTCCTATAGTATCCTCCTATGTATGAAGTCCGGTGGAAAAGTGTGAGTGTCAGTGAAGCATAGAGAAAATTAAAAAAAAAAAAAAAAAAATGGTAATGAGAAGTCAGTGATATACAAAAATGTAGAAAAAATATATATATTAAAATATAAAAAATGTGAATGTCAATCCAAACAATAGTAAAATGTCAATCAATCAAAAAATTATGTCAATTCAACACAAGGTGTGAAAATAATGGTGAAAAAAAATGTGAATGCAGAAATTAGTGAATTCCAAAAAATAGTCAAACAATAGTCACCCAGATCCTATAGGATCAATTAGTGGTCGCAGATATCCAAGAGTGTTGTTGTGTAGTAAAGATGTGAAGATTGAGGAAATGCTGGGCCCACCAAAAGTGAACCAGATGTTCAGATGTCGATATGAACCAACAAAGAAACGATGTCCACCTAAAATGTCAAAAACAAATATAGTGCAGATAACTCCAGATTAGTTTTACATAAATGGAATAGAGCTTACCAATATTTTATTATTATTATTATTATTATTATTTTATCTGCGACCACTAATTGATCCTATGGGATCTGGGTGACTATTGTTTGACTATTTTTTTAAATTCACTAATTTCTGCATTCACATTTTTTTTTCACCATTATTCTCACACCTTGCGTTGGATTGACATATATTTTTTGGATTGATTGACATTTTACTATTGTTTGGATTGATTGATATTCACATTTTTTATATTTATATATATATATATTTTTTCTACATTTTTGTATATCACCGACTTCTCATTACCATTTTTTTTTTTCTCTATGCTTCACTGACACTCACACTTTTCCACCGGACTTCATACATAGGAGGATACTATAGGACAATTTCTACCTTTTTATTGATAACCTCTGGTTTTACTATTATCCACTGCAGCTTCATCTTCATTTACATTGTGTATGCCCTTATCATTGTTTTTATTGAGAACTTTTGTTTTTATTAATTACATCTTTATTTATATTGTATATGGTTTTTAATGTATGTTATTTATTTCTCAAATGCTCACAGGCTCAAAATGCAGAAGGTTTGTACCTTTCTCTAGCAACCACTTCATCTTGCAGTTTTTCAATGCATGTAAGTAGGTGGTCTCATGGTAGCGGCTTTAGATGCTGTACCTTCCAGTTTCCACTTACGTTCTTTGTGATTTCAAATGTTGCAACAATGGATTAAGATTAGAACAACCTGTCTCTGATGATCTCCTTACGCGTCATCACGACAATCTCTAACTTGGTGACAGACTCACTTATCATTGATTTGGGGAGCTTAATTTCTCTTTCTGAACTGGCTACCATGGACGCCAGCCTGCTCACAACAATGGCTTATATCAATCATCAAGGAGATACTTAGCTATAATAGATGTAGCCTACATTCTGATGTGGGCAGAACTCAATCATTGCAGGATTTCAGCAATTCACATTGGACAATTGGGAAGTGGACTTCCTCGGTCATCAGTCACCTTCACCCCGGCAAATAGTCCTTAAATCATGAGGTGTTCTACCAGATTGTAAATAGTTGAGGAAAGCCAACCTTAGACCTCATGGTTTCTCACTCGAAACAGAAACTATCCCAGTATTGTGCAATATCTCACGATCCACAAGTGATTCTAATAGATGTACTAGTGATTCTCTTTTCATTCAAAATTATTTACAGCTTTCCTCCTTTTGTGTTACTATCAAGGAATTTAACCAAGATAAAACAGGAAAGGGCCTCTGTGATTTTGATTTCTCTGGCATGGCCTTGTAGGACTTGGTACGTAGATCTAGTACAAAAGTCCTCCACTCAGCCTTGGCTTGTTCGTCTCAGGAAGGACCTTCTCTCTTAAAGTTCCTTCTTCCATCAAGCTCTTAAATCTCTCAATTTGATGGCATGGCAATTGAATGCCTGGTTTTGTCTCAGAGAGGTTTTTCAGATAAAGTGATAGACACTTTGATTCTGTAATATCCTTATGGGTAGTGATGGGTTAATCCTCCCAGCCTCTATCTCACCTTGCATCTCCTTTATAAGGCACACCCTCGTATAGTATCATTGCTTGGTATTGAATGTTTAACTTCAGTGATACTAGCCTCTCCGTTTCCTACGGACTACTTTTTGCCTCAAACCTAACTAATTGGTCTCTTGCTGAGACCCTCTGTGTACCCTTACCCAGATCCAGCATCTTACAGCCCTAACCGCTGCACCGGTACCTTAAGCAACCTTTTCCAGCTCAGGTTGCAACCTCTCCGGATTCTGCAGGATCAGCTGTTTGGCGGGTGACGTCACCGACGGCCGCATCGGATCCATCCGCAACGCCACGCTGCAAACATCTTTCAGGCTGCTCTCTGCTGCACCGCACCGCTCTGCTCAGTGCTCGTAGCGACCCTCACAGCTACAGGCAGCTAAGGAATCACATCTACGCTTGGTAAGCGTTCTCAGATTTATATATATTTTATCATAGTACTTTGACTTCCTCCTATTTTATAAAGTTTCTACGCTGCTCTATATTCAAAGTGTGAACACTCACTCTATATATTATACCTACCACCATGTTGTCTTGTTAGCCTCAGTGTCATACAGACATTGACACTGAGCTAGCAAATAACTATATTAATTATTCCTCAGCAAGTCATATAGGTTTCAGATTCTGCCTATATATAACATTGCTTAGGATTACACACCTACATTTTACATTATTTGATGTGGTATTGTTTCTGTGTTGTCAATTCTATCTTTCACATCTATGAGAAACTCAGTAAATTTACTTCAAGCAATAATAACAACACTTTGTATGTCTGGATTGTTACAGATTCAGACCAGAAAGCATGTTATAAGACTTATTTATCAAATGCTGGAAAGTTTTCCTTTCCAGTAGGGTGTCTGAACGTTCTGCTGTCTCTTTTGATTCCCATTATGATTTTTCATCAGGATAAAGCAGTTTGAATTTATAAGGTAAGCATCTTTTTTTTTTAAAAGCAGTGTGACCAGAACAAATTACGTTCCTTTTTCCCCCCAAAGTACTAACTCTCCTGGTCTCAAATGAAAGTTCATCCCAGACGAAAGCCTGGCTTCCTCATGTTTTTTTTTGTTTTTTTTCTGGGGGGTTTCTACATCGCATTACCAGTAGTATGCGATTCCATCATAAAACACTTTTTATATATCATTTTTGCAGTTTTCTAATTCAAAACTTTTCCCTCTTGAAAACATATTATGGTGCTTTTAAGCACCCATTCCAAATCATTTGAAATTTCTGCTCTTTGGGTTCCTTTTCTGTGATAATCCATCTTATAAGAATAGCAGACATTTGTCTAGGTAACAGGAACATATGATTTACTGACTATCTGACTGGGGAGATACATCAACTACTAAAAGAAAACACATATTGTGACAGTTATTTAAAGGGATGGTGTATTATATAAAATTCTCCCCTTTTATGTGTTCCCAAATAGCTATTTTTAACTGCTGGAGTGTATTAAACTGTTTACAAATTACATTTATTTTGCCCATTGTATCCCCATTGTGGTTAGAGATACAAGCTAAGATGTTCATTTTCAATTGCTCTCTCCAAGTAGTGGCCTTTGGGATACAGACAGAGATTAGATAAGGAAGCCTTTGTGTGCATAAAAATGTGATAAGCAAGTTCAGCCCATGGTTTTAAAGAGTAACAGTTGCTATTTTGTATGCAAAAATAAACATAAAGGATGTATTACACATTCATTTTATACTTTGTGGCTGGTATAACATGTAATTGTAAACACATTAAGGGGAAAACAAGTTTACAGCGCACTGTACCTTTAGGCTGATGAATCAAATAAATAAAAATATAATGAGAACACCTTTGTGAAAATAATTTCCATAAGGAAAACATATGACAATTTGTTCCCTGTTTACGTTTACGCACGATAAATAACCAGCCATTACAAGTTGCTACCGTCAGTTTGTGGTAGCAATTAGCACTCAAAAAATTAACCAAAAGTCAGACCTCTGTTTGATTTTTAAAATGTCCCCCAATTCCCCCCAAACTAAAATATGAGGTAGCATCTTTTTTAAAAACAAAACAAAAAAAACTGCAGTTTTTAGGGGTTAAAGTGTGTGGGTGTGGAGTGTTAGAAAAAAAATGGCACTGGAAATTGCCTTTACATCTATGGGAACTGTGCGTTTCCTGTAAATATATATGTATATGCGTAAATACATATTTATATGTATACATACAGTATATATATATTTTTATATACATATATATTTAAATGTGCTGCCCATCGCTGTGCGACTTACCCCCTTCACTAAGCTGGGTTCTCATTGCAACCTATGGTCGTGTTCACATTGCACCTAACTCGTAATACTAGCACACATTTGCATGCGCTGGTATTAGTAAGTGGATCGCAAATATCGTTTTGCAAAATAAATATTTTCTCTGCTCCACTTGTAATCCGGCCCAAAATGTATCATTATGACTAAATGACAAATGATCTGTAAATATATCGTGTGTACAATCTTGTTGACATACCAGCCCTCAAACATTTGAACAAAAAAACCTTGTTATCCTGTTATTATGGTACTTAACATTGCCTTTAAAAAGGATTTTCTAACATTGCACTATTCAGAATTAATTAGATTTTATGTCACACTACAGTGATCTCAAAAGAACATCCAAAATGAGTATTAGTGAAATCACATTATGCCGTGGCTTTCCCGGGGCTGCATATCTGAGACTGACAGCTTTTATAGAAAGATAGGAAACCAATATATTGTATGCAATACTGCAAAACAAATCTGCTTTTTGTTTTAATAATTCACAGAGTAAAAAAAAAAGTCTTTTAAAACTTCCTCTCAGCATATGTAGAACCTAGCGCAGTATCACATGACTATGTTCGCGCTATATGGACAGGCAAACAGTTTAGGTACATTGTTTGTTGTATTAAAATACACATGCTTCGTTTTGTTGACATGTACTTTTAAGATTTTGTCCACCCCTTCTCTGTCTCTCATTCATACTGGTGCAGACATTGTAGTCTTATGTAATGATACTAGTGACTCTTTAAATGGGGGTTTTCATTCACACTTTGCCGTTAAAATAGAAAAGCCTTTTGGATGTGACCATACAAGCATAATAAATTGTATATGTTTGTGATACTGAATGCATCTCGCCCATATGCTGCACTGCTCAGCTACATGAATAAGGCATTTACCAAATCAGTCCCACTACATTAAACAGAAAAACAATCTTTATTCATGGTAACTTATCAGTTTCAATTAATCAACCCTAACAATGGAAATTCTGATGTGCTCAAGCAACTTGAAAGCAATAGGTCATCTCTAGGGCAGCCTTGTTGTGTCTTTGTGCCTTTGGTTTCAAACAAAGCCCCATCGGACTGATGAAATGAACATAACTTTAGATATGTGACTACCTATAGCATTCACAAAGTTACACATATGCATCTTTGTTATATCTCCATTTTCCAGTTAGGTCATTGCTTAGCTAGTGCATTGCTTTTAGAGGTCTAGTCTCAGGCAAAGAAATAAGATATTTCTGTTGGATTACCATTCTGTTTGGTTCCTGTGCTGCTATGTGAATAGCATTGTGCAGACCATTCCAGTGGTATTGAAAAGAGGTAACCATTGGTTTGATTTGGTTACACGGTTTAGCAAAGAGCTCCCTCCCACTGCCTTAGGGTCTGTGAAAGGTCTGTGACCTGTTTAGAACTGCCAAGTGAAATGTCATGTTGCCCCTCCCAAATGGGAGTATCTGTATTCATTTGATAAGTATAAAAAATGATTGGGGATGGTAGGATCACTGCTTTTCAATTGCAATTTATACCAATTTACAAAAATTCACATTGTTGGAAAAGAAAACATGGAAGTGTTTCTTTCGAAATTGCATTACCTGTGAAATGTCATTAGTCTTTTGGGGATATTTGCTTCAATTGTTTATAATTTAATAAAATATATATTTATGAAGTGTTAACGCATAATGCAACATATTATTGATGATGTATAAATATAGTTAATTTTCTTCAGTTAAAAAAAGAAAAAACAAGTTTGCAATGTTTAAAAAAGTATTGTTTCTTGATCTTTACACTCATTAATTTAATATACTAAAAAATGAACTTGGATTTTTAAGTTCTTAATTAATATATTTGTATTAAGTAATTTACTTTATTTCAGTATTTAATTAAAATTAACATTTATTAGTCCCATCTTAGTAATAACATGCTATTTTATAGAAATATATATATATATTTTTATATATTTACTAAATTAAAATTGCACTGCAGTTTTGAAAGTCACTGCAGGTTCAAAATAAACATCTTTATAACGAACATTAAACAAATAATTAATATTTAAGTATTTGTAGATTGTAAGTTTGTTTTTTGCTGCCAACATTGTACAAATATTTATATTATATTTATTACTCTTTAATAATGCATTTATTTGTGCGTTTATTATTCTATTTTCTTTTTTTAATATTTTCTTGCCTATTTTCCTGTCATCAAAAACTTACTGGTGATCACAGCAAGAAACATGTCTAGACGCTGACTTATTGTCCTTCAGTGTTAAGTCAATAGAAAAATCTTGCACAGAATTCATGAAAGGTTTTTACGCTTTATTACTGACCATGTGCACGAATTGCCCTGGCTCTTTTTTTTTTTTTAATACATGCTAATAGATGGTTATTCTCCTCCAATAATCTACCCAGGGCTCTACAAGGGGTTTGGTTAAAACCTAAAAACTTTACAAATAGTGACAAGGTTACCTAAAATTAACAAAACTCTGTATTGGAATTTTAAGACTTTTTTTAAACGATTTTTAATTGTGAAGGTGATACACAAAGTCACCATTTTTTTATTTCTGGAAAAAGAAGTGGCTTTTGATGGATGACGAACATGAAAAAACTCTACTGCCTTTTTTCTGTAGATCAATAAATTAGCTACACTGATAAAATAGATTCCAAACTGTTTTATCTGATGTTAGGAAGGATCATGTATCTGCGTGTCATATTCACTGACTATGTTACTGATTCTTTATCTGAAATTTTCAACCACTGTGCTTCTAAGAGCTGTCCATGTATGCTTCACGATAAGGGTATGTATGTATGTATGTGTGTATATATATATATATATACTCATTTCATAGGTATGGGCACTCACAGGATTTAATGTTAAATTCAAGTTTTATTGTAGATCATAATTAGAAGGTCCTTCTAACCTGAATTTAACTTGAATTTAACTATAACTTTGGACTGCACCCAGGTCACGTGTGGATTGCACAAGGTGGAGTGCTTGGACAACTATGTTGCATCATATATATATATATATATATATATATATATATATATATATATATATATATATATATATATATATATATAAATAACACAAATCTACTGGGGCAAAATTATTAGTTATTGGATTTAAAAGTATGTTGTTGCAAATACCTTTGGGAAAAAGTCAGCATCTACACTTAATAGCTTTAAAGGGATATGAAGCCCAAATTTTTTTTTTCATGATTCAGATAGAGCATGTGATTTTAAACAATTTTCTAATTTACTTTTGTTATCAAATGTTTTTCTTTTCTTGGTATCTTTTGTTGAAAAGTAGGAATGTATGCTTAGCAGCCTGCCCATTTCTAGAGCACTATGTGGCAGCAGTTTTGCAAGAACCCTAGGGGCAGCACTATTTCTTGCTATGTAGTGCTCCAGATGCCTACGTAGGTATCTCTTCAACAAAGCATATCATTGGAACGAAGCAAATTTGATAATAGAAGTAAATTGGAAACTTTTTTTTTTTTTTTAAAAAAGGTTTTTTATTGAGGGTATAGCAAAATACAGTTTGCTCTTTTTAACACAAGAGGCACATTGGGTGGTGAAACAGATACCATACATAGAGCCCTGTTAAAGGGTAGACCTTCTACTATAACATTTTCACAACAATAATACATGAAATATGAGACATGCAAAGAAAATTGAGGAGCAAACCCAATACACCCTCTTTTTCCCCCCTAAATAACTGAGGTCACTGTTAAACCCCAATGAATATAAGTTACCAGTTGGAGGATTTTTGGGCAGTATAAGCCTCTTTGGGCTTACACTCATCATACTCCTTCACATATCTTCCAGGGCCATGGGTAGGCCAAATAATCTGGAACTAGGATTGAAGGAGGTCATATAAAAAAAACAAACATGACAATATTAGAGTATATAAGTAATCACCACTGTGCTAAAGAAAAACAAGAATGCAGGGATTATCTCCCAGATAAAACCAGGTGCTAATATGCATAGGAATATAACTGTACACATAATATGGTTGTCACAGGAGCAAGGAGTTGTTAAATTAATCTTAGAGTATAAATCTTGGTAAGTCTGGTAAGAGCTCATATTAAAGAAAGAAGTATATCCCACATAGGTCACCTAATAAAATGTCACCTTGACACCCATATCGACCAGCTCTGTCAATAAGCTCCAACTCTCAGAAGTACTTGCAAGGTAAGTATATTAACCTCACCTGTGATCCTTGGGCCACAACAGCACATCTCAAATGTATACACATATATTAGATTTATGTTGAACTAACAGTTATATCTTATCTACCGGGAACAACAAACTGCAAACAGTAGGACACACAAGAACAGTCATGCTGAACTTCTCAGTATTAAAATCCAGAGAGCCTATTTTACAGTCACACATGTACCAGCTAGAACAAAAGCTCTCCGAACAGGGCAGAGACTACGTAACTCTGCCAAACGGAAGTATGGAGGATAAACTAATTATCCGTTACCACACAAGGGGGGGAGGAAAGCGGGTCCAGACGCCAGGAGTTCTCAAAATCTACATAAGCAAGGCTTCCATATTGTTGGACTCAGTATCTCTCTAGTATTGTAGGATAAGTCCCTGTATTAACTCATGTGCTATTCGTAGGTGGGTCCTCAGACGTTTGTAAATTGCCAGAGCCAGATATGGTATGGAATACTCACTCAGGTCAGCATTGCACAGCACAAATCCACACATCAGCCAATAAAAATGCATTCACACATACATGAGAGAGTTGACCTACACATAAAGAAAAACAGATAGTTTCCTATAACACAAGTTCCCCTAAAGGGCATGAACACTTATTAATGTGACATGAGGTGCTATGGAACACAGTACACACAATATTTCTTTAGTTCTACACATAAGAGAGGGACTGTAGTAATTTAGGAGCATATATCACATTGCCTGAGTTCTAAAGGATATTACACTTTTACTGTAGGCTATGTTGGACCTCAAGTATATAAACATAGTATAGTAACAAAAGTACATATGGCACTGGAAAGTCACTTGAACGATCATCAAGTGTTAATCCCTCTCCCGAGCTTAACTCCTCACAGAAACTCCTTTGCAATGTCTCAAACAGCAATGTTATCATAAGTCAGGAGAAAGATAGAAACAGTCTGCTCTGGGGATTTACATTGCGTGAGATTAGCTGTCTGCAGTCGCGCAGAGTGCGAGGGGAACTAGCCCACTCCGGTTTTCCAGTAGGGGAGGCTCTGTGTAAGTATGGCCCCACTAATCCCTCCACATCCTTGGGGAGCCAATAGAGGCATGTGTACAGCAAAACGAGTACATTGCAAGTCAGCAGGGCGATGGGAAGAATGAGACCATCTGGTAGGGTAAGTCGCCTCCAGGGTTACAAGCTGCTGCTCAGTCATCTCCACAGATCTGTGTTCAATCATCTCGGAGTACTCGTCCTCTGCGTCACCCACAGCTGTTCCCCTTTGCAGGCACACACCGCTCATACCTTGCTCCCTCAGATCGGTTGCTCCTCCTAGGTCAGAGGCATATGATAAGTGTCCGCTGCTTCCCCGGGCTAGAGCAATCCCAGAGGGGCAGGACATATCCGATGGAGAATGTTGAGTGGCATTCCACTGGGTAGTGCTCTCTTGGATGTCGGGGGCCACAGCCGTTTCTTCATACATCTTGGCGCCGTCATCCTCTGCACCCTGGGGTCTAAGGGACCAAATAAGCCGATCCAGTCTGCTCATTAGTTGGCGGCCATAATCTTCAAAAAGGGCTAGTATAGCCATGTGGAGATCCGCCATGTTTGCGCCACTGTAGGCGTATTTATAGGAACTTCATCCTCCTCAGTCTTCACCCGATCACACATAAACAGATCTTATGTTATCTCAACTTTCACTATATCAGCGATATCTGCATTGGCAGGGAGGGACCAATGTATTTCAGGCTGGAAACAACAGGGAGAACACAGGAAACTCTGAAACTTTTTTTAATGGTAAGCTCTACATCAAAAAGAAAATGTTTGGGTTTCGTATAACTTTAAAATCCGCACTGTCTCTGAATCTTTGGTTCATGTTATATTTTTGTCATGATCTATGGTTCCACAAGTGACCACAAATTTTTGCTGACGTCTGTGTATGATCCGCTACTAGCTCTTGACCTGCTTTTGGATTACGACTGAATACCTGTGTGTGACCATACTTGGCTCTAATCTGATTATTCATAACTACTTTAACATTACCTGCTGCCTGAATACCTGTGTTATGACCACACTGTGCTTATTGGAAACTGCTTCAATTTAACTCCTTTCTACCTAAATCTCTGTGTATGACCCTACCAGTTTATGACTCTTTCTGTATAATTGAACTAAGCTTATTGGAAACTGCTTCAATTTAACCCCTTTCTACATAAATCTCTGTTTATGACCCTACCAGTTTATGACTTTTTCTGTATAATTGAACTAAGCTTATTGGAAACTGCTTCAATTTTACCCCTTTCTACCTAAATCTCTGTTTATGACCCTACCAGTTTATGACTCTTTCTGTATAATTGAACTAAGCTTATTGGAAACTGTTACAGTTTAACCTCTAGTGTTTGAATATATGTGTGCTATCATGATTGCTTGTTGAATTGTGCTTTTAGCAATTTGCAACAATTTTCGTCAACCTTTTAATATGTCTTGTTCCATTTACTTTGTTTGCCATTTACGGTACTGAGTTTATATAATCAATTTGCCCCAGCCGCCTTGCAGTACCTTTTGTTCCTGTTACCATGTTTTGTCATTACTGAACTGATCTTGTATAATCTGAATGTTAGTTAGTTCCCTGCATCAATATATCGTGATCTGTTAGTATCCAGTCTTCATCTCATGTGTCTTCCATTACTACAGACATAGGTATCAGCAGAAGTTTCAGGGTGCAAAAAAAATAATATTTTTTTGGTATTTTGGCTTCCATGACATACCATTAAATTAATGTGACAACTCCAATTTATTTTTGATATCACTAAGACAACTGATTATTCTACTAATGTAATACAAGTCAAGATACTTAGGCCTAGATTTGGAGTTTTGTCGGTAACGACCCGAAAAACTAACGCCGGCTTTTTTCTGGCCGCACCATAAAAATAACTCTGGTATCGAGAGTCCACATAAAGGCTGCGTTAGGCTCCAAAAAAGGAGCGTAGAGCATTTTTAACGCAGCTTCAACTCTCGATACCAGAGTTGCTTACGGACGCGGCCAGCCTCAAAAACGTGCTCGTGCACGATTCCCCCATAGGAAACAATGGGGCTGTTTGAGCTGAAAAAAAACCAAACACCTGCAAAAAAGCCGCGTTCAGCTCCTAACGCAGCCCCATTGTTTGCTATGCGGTAACCCTTCCTACGTCTGCACTTAACACTCTAACATGTACCCCGAGTCTAAACACCCCTAATATGCCGCCCCCGCTATCGCTGACCCCTGCATATTATTATTAACCCCTAATCTGCCGCTCCGTAAACCGCCGCTACTTACATTATTCCTATGTACCCCTAATCTGCTGCCCCTAACACCGCCGACCCCTATATTATATTTATTAACCCCTAATATGCCCCCCACAACGTCGCCTCCACCTGCCTACACTTATTAACCCCTAATCTGCCGACCGGACCTGAGCGCTACTATAATAAAGTTATTAACCCCTAACCCGCCTCACTAACCCTATCATAAATAGTATTAACCCCTAATCTGCCCTCCCTAACATCGCCGACATCTAACTTCAATTATTAACCCCTAATCTGCCGACCGAATCTCGCCGCTATTCTAATAAATGTATTAACCCCTAAAGCTAAGTCTAACCCTAATACTAACACCCCCCTAAGTTAAATATAATTTAAATCTAACGAAATTAATTAACTCTTATTAAATAAATTATTCCTATTTAAAGCTAAATACTTACCTGTAAAATAAATCCTAATATAGCTACAATATAAATTATAATTATATTAGAGCTATTTTAGGATTTATATTTATTTTACAGGTAACTTTGTATTTATTTTAACCAGGTACAATAGCTATTAAATAGTTAAGAACTATTTAATAGCTAAAATAGTTAAAATAATTACAAATTTACCTGTAAAAGAAATCCTAACCTAAGTTACAAATAAACCTAACACTAGACTGTCAATAAATTAATTAAATAAACTACCTACAATTACCTACAATTAACCTAACACTACACTATCAATAAATTAATTAATTACAATTGCTACAAATAAATACAATTAAATAAACTAGCTAAAGTACAAAAAATAAAAAAGAACTAAGTTACAAAAAATAAAAAAATATTTACAAACATAAGAAAAATATTACAACAATTTTAAACTAATTACACCTACTCTAAGCCCCCCTAATAAAATAACAAAGCCCCCCAAAATAAAAAAATGCCCTACCCTATTCTAAATTACTAAAGTTCAAAGCTCTTTTACCTTACCAGCCCTGAACAGGGCCCTTTGCGGGGCATGCCCCAAGAAATTCAGCTCTTTTGCCTGTAAAAAAAAACATACAATACCCCCCCCAACATTACAACCCACCACCCACATACCCCTAATCTAACCCAAACCCCCCTTAAATAAACCTAACACTAAGCCCCTGAAGATCATCCTACCTTGTCTTCACCATACCAGGTTCACCGATCGGTCCAGAAGAGCTCCTCCGATGTCCTGATCCAAACCCAAGCGGGGGGCTGAAGAGGTCCATGATCTGGCTGAAGTCTTCATCCAAGCGGGCCAGAAGAGGTCTTCCATCTGATTGAAGTCTTCATCCAAGCGGCATCCATCCGGAGCGAAGTGGCAGCATCCTGAAGACCTCCACCGCGGAACATCCATCCTGGCCGACGACTGAACGACGAATGACGGTTTCCTTTAAATGACGTCATCCAAGATGGCGTCCCTCGAATTCCGATTGGCTGATAGGATTCTATCAGCCAATCGGAATTAAGGTAGGAATATTCTGATTGGCTGATGGAATCAGCCAATCAGAATCAAGTTCAATCCGATTGGCTGATCCGATCAGCCAATCAGATTGAGCTCGCATTCTATTGGCTGATCGGAACAGCCAATAGAATGCGAGCTCAATCTGATTGGCTGATTGGATCAGCCAATCGGATTGAACTTGATTCTGATTGGCTGATTCCATTAGCCAATCAGAATATTCCTACCTTAATTCCGATTGGCTGATAGAATCCTATCAGCCAATCGGAATTCGAGGGACGCCATCTTGGATGACGTCATTTAAAGGAACCGTCATTCGTCGTTCAGTCGTCGGCCAGGATGGATGTTCCGCGGTGGAGGTCTTCAGGATGCTGCCGCTTCGCTCCGGATGGATGCCGCTTGGATGAAGACTTCAATCGGATGGAAGACCTCTTCTGGCCCGCTTGGATGAAGACTTCAGCCGGATCATGGACCTCTTCAGCCCCCCGCTTGGGCTTGGATCAGGACATCGGAGGAGCTCTTCTGGACCGATCGGTGAACCTGGTATGGTGAAGACAAGGTAGGATGATCTTCAGGGGCTTAGTGTTAGGTTTATTTAAGGGGGGTTTGGGTTAGATTAGGGGTATGTGGGTGGTGGGTTGTAATGTTGGGGGGGGGTATTGTGTTTTTTACAAGCAAAAGAGCTGAATTTCTTGGGGCATGCCCCACAAAGGGCCCTGTTCAGGGCTGGTAAGGTAAAAGAGCTTTGAACTTTAGTAATTTAGAATAGGGTAGGGCAATTTTTTTATTTTGGGGGGCTTTGTTATTTTATTAGGGGGCTTAGAGTAGGTGTAATTAGTTTAAAATTGTTGTAATATTTTTCTTATGTTTGTAAATATTTTTTTATTTTTTTGTAACTTAGTTCTTTTTTATTTTTTGTACTTTAGCTAGTTTATTTAATTGTATTTATTTGTAGCAATTGTATTTAAATAATTTATTGATAGTGTAGTGTTAGGTTAATTGTAGGTAATTGTAGGTAGTTTATTTAATTAATTTATTGATAGTCTAGTGTTAGGTTTATTTGTAACTTAGGTTAGGATTTCTTTTACAGGTAAATTTGTAATTATTTTAACTATTTTAGCTATTAAATAGTTCTTAACTATTTAATAGCTATTGTACCTGGTTAAAATAAATACAAAGTTACCTGTAAAATAAATATAAATCCTAAAATAGCTCTAATATAATTATAATTTATATTGTAGCTATATTATGATTTATTTTACAGGTAAGTATTTAGCTTTAAATAGGAATAATTTATATAATAAGAGTTAATTAATTTCGTTAGATTTAAATTATATTTAACTTAGGGGGGTGTTAGTGTTAGGGTTAGACTTAGCTTTAGGGGTTAATACATTTTATTAGAATAGCGGCGAGATTCGGTCGGCAGATTAGGGGTTAATAATTGAAGTTAGGTGTCGGCGATGTTAGGGAGGGCAGATTAGGGGTTAATACTATTTATTATAGGGTTAGTGAGGCGGATTAGGGGTTAATAACTTTATTATAGTAGCGCTCAGGTCCGGTCGGCAGATTAGGGGTTAATAAGTGTAGGCAGGTGGAGGCGACGT
The DNA here is from genome assembly GCF_027579735.1 of Bombina bombina. Lineage (NCBI taxonomy): Eukaryota > Metazoa > Chordata > Amphibia > Anura > Bombinatoridae > Bombina > Bombina bombina. Next base: position 251,905,195 of record NC_069503.1, read on the forward strand.
TGTGGGGGGCAGATTAGGGGTTAATAAATATAATATAGGGGTCGGCGGTGTTAGGGGCAGCAGATTAGGGGTACATAAGGATAACGTAGGTGGCGGCGCTTTGCGGTTGGCAGATTAGGGTTTAATAAGTGTAGGCAGGTGGAGGCGACGTTGAGGGGGGCAGATTAGGGGTTAATAAATATAATACAGGGGTCGGCGGTGTTAGGGGCAGCAGATTAGGGGTACATAAGGATAACGTAGGTGGCGGTCGGCAGATTAGGGGTTAAAAAATTTTTTTCGAGTGTCGACGATGTGGGGGGACCTCGGTTTAGGGGTACATAGGTAGTTTATGGGTGTTAGTGTACTTTAGAGCACAGTAGTTAAGAGCTTTATAAACCGGCGTTAGCCCAGAAAGCTCTTAACTACTGACTTTTTTCCTGCGGCTGGAGTTTTGTCGTTAGATGTCTAACGCTCACTTCAGAAACGACTCTAAATACCGGAGTTAGAGAAATCCCATTGAAAAGATAGGATACGCAATTGACGTAAGGGGATCTGCGGTATGGAAAAGTCGCGGCTGAAAAGTGAGCGTTAGACCCTATTTTGAGTGACTCCAAATACCGGCGGTAGCCTAAAACCAGTGTTAGGAGCCTCTAACGCTGGTTTTCACGGCTAACGCCAAACTCAAAATCTAGGCCTTAGTTACTTAACTGTCAGGTGTAATTCTGTGTAACATCACTAGCTAAATCCTATCACACTCCAAGGTTTTCCAATCCTATTCAAGATTCACTGACCTATTGGCTAGCCTTGTTTTTATGTTTTTTTGGAGAAGGATACAGAGGTTTACAAGATGTATGAAATTCTTAGATTCTTGCACCTGGGCCCTGTGGTTTCTAGTTACGCCTCTGATACTTATATGCTAAATCACTTGAAACTGATGCAGTATAACTGTAAAAAGGAAAATATTTTACCTCACAATTTCCTCAGCTCACCAGAGTAAGTCCTGTGTAAATGTTATACAAAAAAATGAACTGCAGCCAATCAGCATCAACATTCCTGAGGTCGTAAACTATGTTACTGTGATCTCATGAAATTTCACTTAAGTCTCATGAGATTTCATAGTAAACTTCCTTAAACTAAGACATACTGATTTGCTGTTTAAAGTCCTTTACAATGGGAGGTGGCTACTGAGGAATTTTTGAGGTAAAATATCTTTCTTTTTTACATAGAGATGTTCAGGTGATATCTTCTAGTCAGCTTTTTACAGCTATGCTGCATCATTTTCATGTGGTTAAACATTTTGGTATCATGGCTCTTTAAGTGAGTTTTTTTTATTAAAGTTTTCATGTTCTTCATACAAACATATGAATAATATATAGGGGCATATTTATCAAGCTCCGTATGGCTCACCATAAACAGAAGTTGTGAAGCAGCGGTCTAAAGACTGCGGCTCCATAACCTGTCCACCTGCTCTGAGGCGGCGGACAGCTATCGCCAGAAATTAACCAGATCGAATACGATCGGGTTGATTGACACCCCCTGCTGGCGGCTGATTGGCTGCAAATCTGCAGGGGGAGGCATTGCACCAGCAGTTCACCAGAACTGCTGGTGCAATGATAAATGCCGAGAGTGTATGCTGTCTGCATTTATCGATGTGCTGCGGACATGATCCGCAATATCGTACAATGTTAAATCGGCCCCATAGTGTACAACATAAGATCCTTTTCATACATTATATCTTCTTCCAGAGACTTATGTTCATAGATTAGTCCATGGGACAGTCCATATATCTTTCCTAGTTATGAATTGTGATAAACAACATCCATAAGTCTTCTTGGCTTATTTGAGAAAACTTATATTTTCTTGTGATTCTAATGTTAATTAAATAAACAGTAACAATAAATGTAAACAAAACGCAACTGAGATCCTACTGGGATAGATTTAACTTTTCTTTTCCTTTTAAGTGAGTTTTTTTAAATATAAATTGAAATAGTAATGTGTACAGAGGCAATTGTAATTGGATCAATGGAGAATAACAATTTTCAGATTATGTGGCCATAAGGGTCTAAATCACATAACCTAAACTTTACACCAATGAGAGATAATGTTGCAGATGCTTTTTCGGGACAGGGCTCATTAACAGTTTGCTACCAAGTGATATATCTTGTTTCAATTACAGTATCTGGAGCTAGAGAGTACATCATTTTAGTAACCAAAATAAAATATACTAATTCCTTCCTCCTTTGAAATAAAAAATATGATTCTAAGAACACAAAGCTTTCAATTCAAATACATCTAAAGGGTTGTTTGTGCCTGGCAATAATTAACTATGGTGACACCTGCCATCAGAGGCATTAGGATTAACTTAGGTTGGAGCCCCAAACATAACCAGGTAAAGCCTTGAGTATCTAAAGAGCTGCTGTTTAACATATTATTTATAGTTATTTTGTATTGCTCTATGGATGCTTTCTATGCATGTGGTATAATAGGTTAAATAACTGCTCTGAGGAATTATAGCCTATGTGTAGGCAGTTAACAAAGTCTGTAGGAGGAGGATCAAAACATCTTTTTATATTTATAAAGATCTTTATTGGATTTCAACATGTTTTAACAAAGAATGATAACAACATTACCAGCAGAGTAACATTAGGTCAACAGTACCAGATTTGGCCAAAGTGAGTTGGGATTTGTCTCATGATCTATACCACAAGTTTTTATACCTGGACATGATAAGAAAAACCCACCATATAATGCATTGTTCCAGGTTGTCCCATCATCTCCCATTTAATAATGTCAACGCAAACTACTTCTGATTATTTTGACTACTGACAAAGTCTGATAAGTAAATAACTTGCTATATTTTAAATGATATACCTGTAATATAAAATGCAGTTATAATTCAATTTAAAAACTATGCAATTTATTTCTTAATCAAGAAATGTTAAACCTGTTATATGTAGGTTTATATGAACAATTACATGCTGTTTAATGAATGGCTCAAACCCAAACCCTATTCCAGTCAAAGAAGTAAATGATTAACAAAAGCAGGTACCGATGGCCTTAAAGAAAGGGTGGCATCTATAGAAAATGTTGTATGTACATGAAGAGTTCCATATGCACAGTCCAAGATTTATGAGCAAAGTTATTAATAATGAAGACACAAGAAGAATCAGAAGAGTAACAATGAAAAACAGAAGAGAAAACACCACAGGGAACTTTTCGTTGCCCTTTGAGTGACACTGTCCAGAATGCAAGATAGGCTTGAATGGAATAAAAACCCAACCACTCACACAATAGCATTAAAACTGCATCTTGGGAGATGGTGAATTCCAGCTGAGGATGTATTAGTAGCAATTAAGCTTTTGCTTGATGGTTATTTGCAGGAAAGTTATCTCAATGGTTGGCCTAGTAAGCAACCAAGGGTGCAGGATTGAGAGGGAGGTTTAGGTAGAATGAAACCCCCACAGCTCTTACACACTTGAAATTCTTTTCTGGAAGTAACATATCCTGGTTCCAATCTTTCTAAATACATTTTTATTCAAAGAATTTCTGTTATATGTTCAACAGGTCTTGCTTGTGAAAACAATATTTCATTGGCAACTCTTATGTGAAAACGTTTGACATTTTCAACTTATCAAGCTGCTCTTATAGAGGAGTCTTAAAGGGACATTAGACCATTGGGGATTGTGACTTTATAAAATCACTTATAACTGACTTCAGCAGAAGAGATAAGATAAGGTAAACACGATTTTAAACCGAAGGTAACTAAATGGAACATAAAACACAACATGGCTGCTTCAATACCTAACAGAGGTAAAAATAAAGAAACAGTAAACATGTAGGAAGTGCTTATCCACTAAAATCCAAACTTGACAATAAAAACCTCAAAATTGGATAAAAATGGAAATCTAAAAATACAAGTAGTTTAGATGCGCCTATATTACCACCACAAAAGGTAATTTAGTCTAAAAATGGATAGCACAACTAAGAAAACGACAGATTAAAGTCAAAGATAAAAATAAATTTAAATAAACAGAGTACTACTAAAAAAATATAACTTTCACACAGAAAATAAGATAAGAAAATCTTTACTAGTTAAAAAATAACACACACCAATGTATAAATAATTAAATAAATGTCCTATATAGAAAGTAACTATACTATCTATATTTTGTTGAGGTTAAAATACAATCTATATTTCATTAAGGATTAATTACACCAAGGTATAAATACACTCAGTTGAATTAATATATTCTGCCTTAAACAAAATTATTCCCTGCCAGCAAAGCAGATAGTGTCAATAGATAATATATGCAAATGAATAATATATAATATAAGCAAATGAATATTAAAACAGTATAAAATAGTATAAAATATGTTATTCCCAAAACACTGGCCAGTAAAAGGAACACCGCTATATGAAAGATGCCCGGGACTATTTGATCAGTCTGAAAAAATCCATCTAAAAATATAGATATAAGGAGAGGAAATGTCCATAGAGGGATAAAGTCTAATTGTACTTTAAAGCGATTACCTGTAAAAGCTATTTGCAGAGGTGCCAATCAGCTGTTATCCTCGAAAATAGTTGCGGCACGTCCTTGAGCCCGGATAGTGTGAAAACAACTTCTCCCTAGAAAGGTCTTCTGGTTACTTCTTCAGATATATGTGAGCAAACTCACTTCCACGGTATCTGCGGTATCCGTTGCCTCAATACCTTATAGAGACTGAAACTTTTAACTTATTTCTTCTATATTTAAACATCTAATACCATTAAAAATGCATGTGCATATAATTCTTAGACTTATCGTTCTTTGAATATATCAATATATATGTATTATTTATTTACGCCTAGATTTAGAGTTTGGCGTTAGCCGTCAAAAGAAGTTAGAGTCAGGCAGGAAAGGGTCTACCGCTCATTTTCTTTCCGTGACTCGAGGCTACCGCAGATCCCCTTACATCAATTGCATATCCTATCTTTTCTATGGGATTTGCCTAACGCTGGTATTACGAGTCTTGGAAGAAGTGAGCGGTAGAGCCTCTACCGACAAGACTCAAGTCAGTAGTTAAGAGCTTTATGGGCTAACGCGGGAACATAAAGCTCTTAACTACCGTGCTACAAAGTACACTAACACCCATAAACTACCTATGAACCCCTAAACCGAGGCCCCCCACATCCCAAAACCTATAATAGATCTTTTTTTAACCCCTAATCTGCTGCTCCAGACACCACCGCAACCTACATTATAGCTATGAACCCCTAATCTGTTGTCCCTAACATTGCCGACACCTATATTATATTTATTACCCCCTAATCTGCCCCCCCCCAATGTCACCGCCACCTACCTACACTTATTAACCCCTAATCTGCCGACCGGACCTCGCCGCCACTATAATAAATGTATTAACCCCTAAACCGCTGCACTCCCGCCTCGCAAACACTATAATACATTTTATTAACCCCTAATCTGCCCTCCCTAACATCCCCACCACCTACCTACAATTATTAACCCCTAATCTGCCGCCCCCAACGTCGCCGCTACTATAATAAAGTTATTAACCCTAACCCTAACACCCCCCTAACTTAAATATAATTTAAATTAATCTAAATAAATTTACTATAATTAAAAAAATTATTCCTATTTAAAACTAAATACTTACCTATAAAATAAATCCTAAAATAGCTACAATATAACTATTAGTTACATTGTAGCTATTTTAGAATTTATATTTATTTTACAGGCAACTTTGTATTTATTTTAGCTAGGTACAATAGCTATTAAATAGTTAATAACTATTTAATAGCTACCTAGTTAAAATAATAATAAATTACCTGTAAAATAAATCCTAACCTAAGTTACAAATACACCTAACACTACACTATCAATAAATTAATTAAATAAATTACCTACAATTAGCTAAACTAAAATACAATTAAAAAACTAATCTATAATACAAAACACTAAATTACAGAAAATAAAAAAAAAAATTACAAGAAGTTTAAACTAATTACACCTAATCTAAGCCCCCTAATAAAATAAAAAAGCCCCCCAAAATAATAAAATGCCCTACCCTATTCTAAATTATAAAGTAATCAGCTCTTTTACCAGCCCTTAAAAGGGCTTTTTGCGGGGCATTGCCCCAAAGTAATCAGCTCTTTTACCTGTATATAAAAATACAACCACCCACCACCCACATACCTCTACTCTAACCCACCCAAACCCCCCTTAAATAAACCTAACACTAACCCCCTGAAGATCTCCCTACCTTGAGTCATCTTCACCCAGCCGAGCCGAATTCTTCATCCAAGCGGAGCAAGAAGAGGTTCCTCCATCCGGTATAGAAGTCTTCATCCAAGCGGGGCAAGAAGAGGTCCTCCATCCGGTAGAAGTCTTCATCCAAGCGGGGTCTTCTATCTTCATCCATCCGGAGCGGAGCCATCTTCCATACAGCCGATGTGGAGCCATCCTCTTCAACCGACGGACTAACGACGAATGACGGTTCCTTTAGGGGACGTCATCCAAGATGGCGTTCCTCAAATTCCGATTGGCTGATAGGATTCTATCAGCCAATCGGAATTAAGGTAAGAAAAATCCGATTGGCTGATTCAACCAGCCAATCAGATTGAAGTTCAATCCGATTGGCTGATCCAATCAGCCAATCGGATTGATCTCGCATTCTATTGGCTGTTCCGATCAGGGGCTTTTTTATTTTATTAGGGGGCTTAGATTAGGTGTAATTAGTTTAAACTTCTTGTAAAAAAAAATTATTTTCTGTAATTTAGTGTTTTTTTTTTTTGTATTATAGATTAGTTTATTTAATTGTATTTTAGTTTAGCTAATTGTAGGTAATTTATTTAATTAATGTATTGATAGTGTAGTGTTAGGTGTATTTGTAACTTAGGTGAGGATTTATTTTACAGGTAATTTTGTAATTATTTAACTAGGTAGCTATTAAATAGTTATTAACTATTTAATAGCTATTGTACCTAGTTAAAATAAATACAAAGTTGCCTGTAAAATAAATATAAATCCTAAAATAGCAACAATGTAACTATTAGTTATATTGCAGCTATATTAGGGTTTATTTTATAGGTAAGTATTTAGTTTTAAATAGGAATAATTTATTTAATTATAGTAAATTTATTTAGATTAATTTAAATTATCTTTAAGTTAGGGGGGTGTTAGGGTTAGACTTAGGTTTAGGGGTTAATAACTTTATTATAGTAGCGGCGACGTTGGGGGCGGCAGATTAGGGGTTAATAATTGTAGGTAGGTGGTGGCGATGTTAGGGAGGGCAGATTAGGGGTTAATAAAATTTATTATAGTGTTTGCGAGGCGGGAGTGCGGCGGTTTAGGGGTTAATACATTTATTATAGTGGCGGCGATGTCCAGTCGGCAGATTAGGGGTAAATAAGTGTAGGTAGGTGGCGACAACGTTGGGGGGGCAGGTTAGGGGGTAATAAATATAATGTATGTGTCGGCGATGTTAGGGACAGCAGATTAGGGGTTCATAGCTATAATGTAGGTTGCGGCGGTGTCCGGAGCGGCAGATTAGGGGTTAATAATATAATGCAGGTGTCAGCGATAGCGGGGGCGGCAGATTAGGGGTTAATAAGTGTAAGGTTAGGGGTGTTTAGACTCGGGGTTCATGTTAGGGTGTTAGATGTAGATTTAGAGAGTGTTTCCCCATAGGAAACAATGGGGCTGCGTTAGGAGCTGAACGCTGCTTTTTTTGCAGGTGTTAGTTTTTTTTTTCAGCCAGCTCAGCCCCATTGTATCCTATAGGGATATCATGCACGAGCACGTTTTTCCAGCTTACCGCTACCGTAGGCAACGCTGGTATTGAGGGTTGAAGTGGAGCTAAATTATGCTCAACACTCCCTTTTCTGAGGCTAACGCAGCCATTCAGATAACTCTAAATACCAGCGTTGTCTTAAGGGTGAGCTGGAAAAAAAAGGAGCGTTAGCACCGCAGGTCTTTACCGACAAAACTCTAAATGTAGGCGTTAGTGTTTAATGGCTCTTTAATAAATGAGGATAGACAGACAGATGTACACATTTTATTATATGAGTCTGTGGTGTAATAGTCTATGGTTTTTATAAGAAAATGAATTAAAGGGGCAATAATCTCCTTGAGATTGTAATCTAAAATGTTTAATGAAGCTTCATAAAAAACATTGCAGAGCACTGTCATTATTTTTTTGCCCACTTTTCCTGTAATTTAATTCTGAAAATTGTGGGTTTTCCAGTTCTATAAACTAGAACTGTGCATGGCAGGTTGCACAAGCCTAGCACTGCCAGATATTGATAAGTTTACAAACTGCAAAACAATGAAGATTTTGACTACAAAATTACTGTAGCTAGCTTTGTTTACTCCAGTCAGACTTGGTTCCTCCAAATAAGGCAACTGGTGGATGAAGTTTAACTTTTTAAAAGCAGTTGCAGAAAAACAAGGTGTTCATGCAAACTTTTATAGACTAAAATATTTTTTCAGACAAATGCAGAAAAGTCTTTACAAGGTGTTTACGGCTCTTTTTATAAAAGAACAAATATGTTACAGTTTTACTTTACTGTCCATGTTGTCTTTTAACTTCTTAGAAGGGGAGGACTGGCAACTTCAGGCTCAGGGGGGCAAGTACTCCCCAGTGGCTCAAGTATATCAACCTACCCCTTTTAAAATGCTATATTTGATATCACAAAATAAAAAATGGTAGTGGATCCTTGGTTATCACGGGTCCCCTTATACGACATGGATGTAGGGTAGCCTACAGCTATAGGAACCAGGACTTCTGAGTAGTACAGACAGCAAGCAACCCACTGCTAAGGTGCATAGTAATTTGGGAACTGGGCTGGGCAGGTACAGCCCTGTCGACAAGTGAGGCGGTGTAGGGACATACAGCATGCATGGTGTGAATACAGCTTCAAACTAATTCTACACTCCCATATCTATGTATGTATGCTTATAAACACATGCTGTTTACAGACAGATACACATTTAAATGGGTTACTGAAAAAAACTGCTGGGCTCTGCACCTTCTGCACTGACCCTGATTCTATCACCAAGAGTGGCCTAGAGGGCAATTGCCACCCTGGCCTAGTCCACCCCAGTAGAAAGAATAGAAGCCATCCCTTTTTATCTAGCAGAATTATTTTCATTTTATCATATGTAATTTGAGTTCAAGTTTCATGATTTCAGAGTGTGGTGTGAGCAATATATTAAGCTTTTAAGCAAAAAAAAAAATTAACAAAATAGGAACTGGTCATGCTGACAGTCTAAAAAATAGGAGAACAGCCAAGATTTGTCGCTTGAAACAGGCCAGCATGTATTTTTAAGAGGTCAAAGCTGTTACATTTGAAAAGTCTAAAAATCTTGCCAAATGCATCAATTGAACTGTCTCCATGAAAGATATAGGGGTGTTATTACTCCACAAACACAAATTTGAAATATCTGCAAAATTCGATACAGGGCATTTCATAGAGGGATTCTGATGAGCTGGAATGGAAGGCCAGAACGCTTCAATGTGATTATGCTCATTACTTAAGCTGACACAAAAGTGTATTATAGATAGATGTTTAAAAAAAATGTTGCATCTAAAAGATGGTATTTTAAACTGTATTTTTTTTTTTTTTTTAAATTTAGCTTTTTGAGGTCTAGTTCCCATAGAAATTTTAAAACAAATTGTAATATGTAATATTTATTTTTGTCCCATGCATAGGAATAGTTGCACTTATGTTCTTATGGAAATATCAATATGTATTTACATATAAGAATATATGCCTAAGGCAGCAATACATACTGTATTATGTATATATTAATGAAGTTGAAAATGTAATTTTAATAAGAGCAGTATTTGCTTATTGTTAAAAAAATATGTATCATAAATAAGTGTATCTTTGTTTTTGTCTCTCTTTAGAGGAGACCACAGGTAAGTAGCGCAGACGTTAAACGTAAATTCCAAGGGGAAGAACAGGGCTCCTAATAGTTTTCATTCCTTTTGCCAACCTAGGAACCAAAAATCATCCTCTTCACAAAAGAATAATTCTTCCAGAAATTTCTGGAAGTCTTCTAATTTGAACACATCCAAAAAAAAAAGCCGTCCTCTTCTACCAGTCAGCATCAAGTTGTGGCCCTGATCCAGATCCTCTTCTTGTAGGGGCAGATAACATCTTTTTCAAAATGTCTGGGCTCAGCCTGTTCAAGATCCTTGGGTTTTGAACATTGTTTACCAGGGATACAGAATAGGCTTCAAAACAAGGCCTCTCAAAAGAGAGTTTTTTCTCTTCTACATTCCAAAGAACCCTATAAAAGCACAAACCTTTTTTTCAAGGTTTTTTAGGATTTAGAACTCATGGGGTGATAGTTCCAGTCCCTATGTCGGAATTAGGTCTGGATTTTTATTCCAACCTTTTTATGGTTCACAAAAAAGAGGGAATTTTCAGTATTATTGTGAATCTGAAAACCTTAAATAAGTTTCTCAGGGTTCCTACTTTGAAAATGGAAAGAATCCTGACTCTTATTTAACAAGGACAATACATGTCTACCATAGATTTGAAGGATGCTTACCTTCAAATCCCAATCCACAAAGAGCATTATCAGTATCTCAGATTTGATTTTCTGTGTAAACATTTTGAGCTTGTGGCTCTACCATTTGGTCTGGCTACAGCTCCCAGATTTTTCATGAACATTCTGGGAACGCTATTGTCTGTAATCAGAGCTTAAAGGGACACTCAACCCAAATTTTAAGCAACTTTCTAATTTACTCCTATTATCAAATTGTCTTCATTCTCTTGGTATCTTTATTTGAAATGCAAGAATGTAAGTTTAGATGCCGGCCCATTTTTGTGAACAACCTGGGTTGTTCTTGCTGATTGGTGGATAAATTCATCCACCAATAAAAAAGTGCTGTCCAGAGTTCTAAACCAAAAAAAAATAGATTAGATAACTTCTTTTTCAAATAAAGATAGCAAGAGAACGTAGAAAAAATGATAATAGGAGTAAATTATAAAGTTGCTTAAAATTGCATTCTCTATCTGAATCACGAAAGAAAATATTTGGGTTCAGTGTCCCTTTAAGGTATTTCAGTGGCTTCATATCTGGATGATATCTTGGTACAGGTTCCATCTTTACCTTTAGCAATATCTCATATGAACAATCTTTTGTTGTTTCTTTAAAGAAAATCAATGTTTTAAAGAGTTCTCTGCTTCCTCAAACCAGAGTTTCTTTCCTGGAATTTGTTATAGACTCAATATTAAAGGGAAAGTCTACACCAGAATTGTCATTGTTTAAAAATATAGATAAATCCCTTTATTACCCATTCCCCAGTTTTGCATAAACAACACAGTTATATTAATATATGTTTTACCTCTGTGATTACCTTGTATCTAAGCCTCTGCAGACTGCCCCCTTATCTCAGTGCTTTTAACAGACATGCAGTTTACCCAATCAGCGCAGACTCCTAAATAACTCCACGGGAGTGAGCACAATGTTATCTATATAACACACATGAACTAGTACTGTCTAACTGTGAAAAACTTTCAAAATGCTCTGAGCTAAGAGGCGGTTTTCAACAGTTTATAAATCAGTTTGAGCCTACCTAGGTTTAGCTTTTCAAAAATACCACCAAGGGAACAAAGCAAATTTAATGATAAAAGTCAGTTGGAAAGTTGTTTAAAATTGCATGCCCTATCTGAATCATGAAACTTTAATTTTGACTAGACTGTCCCTTTACTGAAACTGAGACTGTCTTTAACTGATCAAATTTACATGACAACTTGTGCAGAACTACAGTTAAAGCACCACTAAACATAGTAGAATAGCATAATCGAAATGCATAATAAAAAGACAATTAAAACGCAATTTGTTTGAATTTCAAATGAGTTGCCGATTTCGTTCTAACTAATTTTAAAGTTAGTTCTAATTTCCCTCTCACTGCATTATGTGACAGCCATCAGCCAACAAAAATATACAGAGAGTGCAGAATTATTAGGCAAATGAGTATTTTGACCACATCATCCTCTTTATGCATGTTGTCTTACTCCAAGCTGTATAGACTCGAAAGCCTACTACCAATTAAGCATATTAGGTGATGTGCATCTCTGTAATGAGAAGGGGTGTGGTCTAATGACATCAACACCCTATATCAGGTGTGCATAATTATTAGGCAACTTCCTTTCCTTTGGCAAAATGGGTCAAAAGAAGGACTTGACAGGCTCAGAAAAGTAAAAAATAGTGAGATATCTTGCAGAGGGATGCAGCACTCTTAAAATTGCAAAGCTTCTGAACCGTGATCATCGAACAATCAAGCGTTTCATTCAAAATAGTCAACAGGGTTGCAAGAAGCGTGTGGAAAAAACCAAGGCGCAAAATAACTGCCCATGAACTGAGAAAAGTCAAGCGTGCAGCTGCCAAGATGCCACTTGCCACCAGTTTGGGCCATATTTCAGAGCTGCAACATCACTGGAGTGCCCAAAAGCACAAGGTATGCAATACTCAGAGACATGGCCAAGGTAAGAAAGGCTGAAAGACGACCACCACTGAACAAGACACACAAGCTGAAACGTCAAAGACTGGGCCAAGAAATATCTCAAGACTGATTTTTCTATGGTTTTATGGACTGATGAAATGAGAGTGAGTCTTGATGGGCCAGATGGATGGGCCCGTGGCTGGATTGGTAAAGGGCAGAGAGCTCCAGTCCGACTCAGACGCCAGCAAGGTGGAGGTGGAGTACTGGTTTGGGCTGGTATCATCAAAGATGAGCTTGTGGGGCCTTTTCGGGTTGAGGATGGAGTCAAGCTCAACTCCCAGTCCTACTGCCAGTTTCTGGAAGACACCTTCTTCAAGCAGTGGTACAGGAAGAAGTCTGCATCCTTCAAGAAAAACATGATTTTCATGCAGGACAATGCTCCATCACACGCGTCCAAGTACTCCACAGCGTGGCTGGCAAGAAAGGGTATAAAAGAAGAAAATCTAATGACATGGCCTCCTTGTTCACCTGATCTGAACCCCATTGAGAACCTGTGGTCCATCATCAAATGTGAGATTTACAAGGAGGGAAAACAGTACACCTCTCTGAACAGTGTCTGGGAGGCTGTGGTTGCTGCTGCACGCAATGTTGATGGTGAACAGATCAAAACACTAACAGAATCCATGGATGGCAGGCTTTTGAGTGTCCTTGCAAAGAAAGGTGGCTATATTGGTCACTGATTTGTTTTTGTTTTGTTTTTGAATGTCAGAAATGTATATTTGTGAATGTTTAGATGTTATATTGGTTTCACTGGTAAAAATAAATAATTGAAATGGGTATATATTTGTTTTTTTGTTAAGTTGCCTAATAATTATGCACAGTAATAGTCACCTGCACACACAGATATCCCCCTAAAATAGCTATAACTAAAAACAAACTAAAAACTACTTCCAAAACTATTCAGCTTTGATATTAATGAGTTTTTTGGGTTCATTGAGAACATGGTTGTTGTTCAATAATAAAATTAATCCTCAAAAATACAACTTGCCTAATAATTCTGCACTCCCTGTATGTATACGTATATTCTGTGAATCTTGCACATGCTCAGTAGGATCTAGTGCCTCCGAAAGTTTTTTTTAAAATTGTGTGCTCTATCTGAATCATGAAAGTTTAATTTTGACTTTATTGTCCCTTTAATTTCCAACCCTATGGTAATTCTGTGCATGGAGTTGCTAGGTCTGATGATTGCAGCATCAGAATCCATACAATTTGCTCAGTTTCGTATGAGAACTCTTCAGATTTGCATGGTAAATCAATGGTGCATGGATTACTATCATCTTTCCCAAAGGGTCCTTTTAGATTTCATAACAAAGCAATCTCGATTATGGTAGATAGATCACAAGTTACTTTCTCTGGGGGTATCTTTTGTCCATCCAACTTGGACAATATTCACAACAGATGCAAGTCTCACAGGTTGGGGTGCAGTATGGGGGTCCAGGAGAGCCGAGGTTACAAGTAAATGTACTAGAACTCCAGAGCTTGCATCATATGAAAGAGGAGACTTATCTGCGCTTTCAATCAGACAATATCACAGCTGTGGCTTATATCAATCATCAAGGGGAAACGCACAGTTCCCTAGAGGTGAAGAAGGCCTTTCGAATTCTAAATTAGGCAATAAACAATTTCTGAATCATTTCTATGATTCAGATTATCTCTGTTACCAATCCCTTCACCCAGGGGAACGGTCTCTTCAATTAAATGTCTTCAATCAGATTGTAGAGAAGTAAAGCCTTCAAGATATAGACCCGATGGCTTCTCGGTAAAACAACATGCTTCCCAGATACTTTGTGAGATGCAGGGATCCTCAGGTGGAGTTTCTAGACACTTTAGTATCTCCTTGGTCTTTTCAGCAGGCATGCTATATATCTATCCACAAACTCAAATCAAACGAGGGATTGAGTGATTTTGGAGTTTTGGGAATCTTTGCCTCCTCCTAGTGGTCAGGAGTTGAATTCTATAACTAATAGACGTGAATTCTCACCACCATGAAATAAATTAATTTATCTGGTAAGTTGATAGTTTAACTAAACATATTCCATCCATCATCCCCCATTCATTCTCCTTGCTGTAGTGTTGGTAACATATAGAGCAGTCCCATCTGCTCTATACTGAGCACATCCATGATCTCCCAAGAAAACGAACTCCACGTGTTTATCTATTGCAGCTCCAATATAAACAGTGAATTGCTTAAATAGAGTGCGGGTAGATCGCTTTAGAAAGAATCACAGGAGTTGCCTTTGGACACTAATATGAATGCGCAAGATGTCTCCTGGAGGTCAGGAGCATTGAACATAATGGGCCATGCAACACAAATAGAGAGTGAATGTGTGGGCCACACATCCGAAGCTTTAAAAAGTGCATTTCGAGGGGTCAGGCAATGGGGCCAGGAATATATGAGTAAAAAAATAAAAATTATAAAATAATTGCCCTGAGTTATAAACGATAAGAAGCGATTCAATTATGAAATAAAAATATTGTTTATTATCACTTTAACAAATTAAAAATACTTTGAAATGAACTTACAAAACTCCAGTTTCAGATGCACAGATATACAATTGACAGAGTGTCTACTGCTTTATAGATGTGCGTTTATTAAAACAAAATGGCACTGACTGAGCTTTCCTTCACGGATGGGAGAAAAAAAATTAAGGGGACATGGAAGTCAGAATTAAACTTACACAATTTAGATATTGTGAATACCTTGAGTGCTGTAACATGGTTGTAAACATTGCTGCTATAGTGTGTTCAAGACACATTCACCCTCATACACCTACCCAGCTATGCTGTCATACAAAGGATCTACATTCAATAAAGGATGTCAAGAGAAATAGTTAAATATGTTAATAGAAGTAAACTGGTATCTATCTGAATCACAACAAATTCAATTTGGATTCCATGTCCTTTAACCCTTTCAGTGCTAACGACGGCTCTGAAAATCCCTTTTCTAATAGCAAAACACATCTTGTCTCACAAACTTCAAGCCCACTCATACAAAGCATGAAATCATTTCAATTGCTTCTATATTCTGAGAGTTATACAATGTATCACGGTATAATCATCTATTTTTCTCCTTTTTTTTTTAAGAATTGGAAGTGGTTTCTGATACCGAGGGAGATCTGGAAGATGTACCGTGTCTGCCACCTCCACCTCCCAACAGAAATAAAGAAAAAGAAGCAATCAGTATTTAGTAGTTAATTGATAACCAAGTAAATTAGATTTCTAGACTTTCATTGATTTATAGTCATTGTGGCTGCATTCAAAAAATAAAATTCTAATAAAAGTTTTACAGTTATCTTTACTATTTCTTATATAATTGTCTTATCTATACACTAGCAGTTAAAGTCATTAATATGATTTAAGAAAAAAAATGTTGTGTTGATGTGTTACATTAAAAACTCAACAGCAGTTGTAGCTTAGGTTAAACTTCCAACGCATGCTCTATGCCATTGTGTAACATTTGTGGAAAGATTTTTTCTTCTTCAGAGAGGAAACAGCTGTCTAATCTTTCAGATGTATGCATCTTTCCATCTATCAGTTGAGTGAGTGTAGATCTCCCGTCTTAAACAGATAAAGATCTAGAATGTCAATCAGTAAGAGCAGGGTATCAGCAATGTATCTGAGTAATGGAATTCATGTGCATTTTTTGTAAATGTTTGCAAAAATAGGATATGTGTTGGTGATGCATTGCACTGGGCTTTGCCATCTTGGAACCTAAGTATTCTTTGCACCCTTTGACAGAGGTGGTGAGCATTCAAAGACCAGTGATGTTGACTGCTTTCTGATAGCTACCTACTCTGTATTGTGTGTACGAACTCAAAGTGCACAATACAGATATCAAAAAGCTGGCAACAACGCTTAACTGTAAATGCTCACCACTTCTTTCACAGGGTGCAGGAGTACCTAAGCTCCACAATGGTGGAGGCCAGTATGACAATGTGAGAGGAACTCAGTTGAGAGATAAAAGAAGGGAGGAAGAAAGAGAGGCGGAGAGGGAAGAAGGGAGGAAGATTGTGGAGAGATAGAGAGAGAAGAGAGGGAGAAATAAAGAGAGAGTGGGAAGAAGTAAGGAGATAGAGGGAGGGAGAAAGAGGGTGGAGAGGGAGGGAGAAAGAGGGTGGAGAGGGAGGGAGAAAGAGGGTGGAGAGGGAGGGAGAAAGAGGGTGGAGAGGGAGGGAAGAAGAGAGTGGAGAGATAGGGAGGGAAGAAGAGAGGGAGAATTACAGAAAGAGTGGGAAGAAGAAACGAGATATAGGGAGGGAGGAAGAGAGTAGAGAGGTAGGGAGGAAGAGGATAGAGAGGGAGGGAGGAAAAGAGTGGAAATTAAAGGGCCACTCAAGTCAAAATTAAATGTTCATGATTCAAATAGAGCAGTAATTTTAAATATTTTTCAAATTTACTTCCATTAACAAAATGTGCACAGTCTTTTTATATGTCACCGATTCCTACTGAGCATGTGCAAAAATTCACAATATATATGTATATGCATTTGTGATTGGCTGATGGCTGTCACATGATACAGGAGGAGTGGAAATAGACATAACTGAAATTTATCAGAAAAAAAATCTACTACTCATTTGAAGTTGGTCAGACTAAGTGCTATTGCATTGTCTTTTTATCTTGTATTTGTAAATTATGCAAATCTACTGTATTGACTGGACCTTTAAGAGAAAAGGAGTGGAGAGAGAATGAAAAGAAGAGAGCAGAGAGAAAGAGAGTGGGAGGAATAGAGTGGAGAAAGGAAAGACTGGATATAGTTAAAGGAAGAGCGTGGAGAGAGACAGCAAGAGAGGACATGTCGCTACTTTTACAGGGGATGTTGCAGATATTTAATGATATATGAAATTGCACTGGAAATATGTGATGATTACATGGAATGATAAGTGATCAAAAAGCTGAATATGTGTATCATTTCAGTTTTATACTGTACTAGTCGATAAGCCGGCCCAGAGGGCAGTCTAATTATTTTTTAAGCTATAGATGTAGAAACAACCTATTTTGTAACTCTGCTTTTATATAAATGTTTAAAGGGACATGAAACCCACATTTTTTTCTTTCATGATTTAGAAAGAGAATGCAATTTTAAACATCTTTCTAATTTACTTATATTATCTAATTTGTTTTATTCTCTTGATATTCTTTGCTGAAAAGCATATCTAGATATGCTCAGTAGCTGCTGATTGGTTGCTGCACATAGAAGCCTTGTGTGATTGGCTCACCATGTGCATTGCTTTTTCTTCAACTAAGGATATCTAAAAAATGAAGCAAAATAAATAATAGAAGTAAAGTGTAATGTTTAAATTTCTATTCTCTATCTGAATCATGAAAGGAAGATTTTGGTTTTTTTTGGCCCTTTAAGCTACAGGTGTAGCAATACTGTATTTTTTATGGACTACTGTCTTAAATATATCAAAAATATTTTATATATAATAAACTACAGATATAGCAACACCCTATTTGGACAAACTACTATCCTAAATAAATCCAAAATGTCTACTCTTCAAATTATGTCTACTTTAAGTATATTTCTTTATATACAACATTTTTAGTAAAACAGGCATCACTACCAGTTAATAATTTGCCTTGTTCTTGTCCGTCTATGACCTTAACTTTTCATCGGCAGAGCTTTTTACCAGAGAAAAAGCTACATATAACTGTCCATGGCTGAAAACTGGCTCTGGCAAATAGATGCCAACTCTTTCTAAAGTTTGTCCTTGAGATTTATTAATGGTCATAGCGAATGCTAATTTAACTGGAAATTGTCTTCTTCGTAATACAAAAGGAAGTTCTGTATTACTTGGGGCTAAGTCTATTCGGGGAATGAAAACATTTTGCCCTTCAGCTGTACCTTTTAATTCTTGCGCAATAATTACATTTTCATGCAAAGCTTTCACAACCAATCTGGTGCCATTAAAAGACCTCTTTTGGTGTTAAGATTACGCAAAAGCATAATAATAATACCTATTTTTAGATTGAGTTTAAGAACTGGCATTCCAGAAGGAGCCAATTCATTTAAAAACTCAACTGGGTAATTATCCCTATCTTCCTGTGATTCATCATCTATGGAATCAGTACTTAAATAAGTAGAGATTTCACCTTCTAACAAACTAAGAACTACTTCATTGATTTTATCAACATCACTATTTTTTGGACATAAAATGGCCATTTTTGAAAACTTAAAAGCATCAAAATCTTTTAGCTCTTCACCAAAAATCTCTTTTACAATGGAGTCTTTGCAGATCATTTGGGATGGAATTTCAAAGATGTCTTCATAAAAACCATGCTCGTTTGTCAGTAGTTCATCTCCAAGCTTTAAAAGCCAAGAGCTAAACTCTGGATCAACAGATCATAGATTATTAGTCAGCTTCAAAAGTTTAAACTTATGCCAGAGTGGATTAAATTTTATACTGGCTTCAACTATAGCTGATCTACTTCCGTGTGCAACAACAGGAAGAGTTTGTCTGAAATCACCTCAGAGCAGAATAGTTTTGCCTCCAAAAGGTTTGTTGTAATTCATCAACTCTTGAAGGAGTTTGTCGACACATCTGAGTGCATTACTGGAAGGCATGGTTGATTCATCCCAAATAATAATCTTTGCAGTACGGATCATTTGCGCATCATTAGAAGTTTGCCTCATGGAAGAGGTTGAAGTATCCAACAAAGGAACTGGCAACTTAAACTGCAAATGGTATGTTTGTCCACCTTCAAGCAAATTTGCAGCAATACCTGTTGAAGCAACTGGTAATGCTACCTTACTATTTCCTCTAAATGTCCTCAACAAGTCTTGTATAGGTAGGTTTTACAACTACCATCAGGGCCATCAAGGAAATAACACCTTTGTGGTAAAGTTTCATTTTTCGATGCAGCAATGATTTCTTCAAAACTTTCTCTTTGAAGGTCATTAAAAGCTGCCTTCGTTTGAACTCCAGTATAACTGTAAAAAGAAGCATCATAGAATATCTCTAAGTGCATAATTTAAACAATTTTGACACTCTGGTGTGTGACCTGGGTGTCTTGAAAAGTCTTTCAAAAAGTTTTTCTTTGTACTTTTCAAAAAGCTCTTTAGCATTTGGTGGAGATGCTAAAGCACAAATAGAGCAAAAAGCTCTCTAAGCAGTCGAGGTATCATTTCACTTGCAGATTCATGAAGAGTTAAATCCCATGATTGATCATCTTCAAAAAGACAACGTTTTTGAGCTGCTTCTTTAAATGTGTGAAATTGAACACCATAAAGAAGTTGCTCCTTTGACATGAAGTTAAAGCAAGCGTAAACAAAATATCTCAACATCTGAAATTACAAAGTACATTCGACCAATAGTGTGATTTGCTCGATCTTGTACACTTTTTTTTCCAGGTTGTTGTCTTTTGATGAAAAACAAAATGCTTAGGAATATCAGTGTAAAGATATGCATGAGCTGACAAATGTTCTTGATTAATTTAAACCAAGCAGTCAAAGTTGTGTCTCTATAATGTGTTCTTTCTACTGCACTTTCAATATTGTCTGGACTGTTCTCCAGGAAGGTGAACTTGTAATCGCACAATGGTATGCGATTGATGGTGCATATGAAAGCCAAAAAGCCACCATGCTGCTTCTGGAGCACTAACATATCTAGAATCCATAAATGAAGTTATCTCATAATGAAGAAGTGTTTCATGTTCTTTAATATATATATATATATATATATATATATATATATATATATATATATATATATATAATATTTGCGCAGTCATGCCCTCTATAAATATATTTGAATATGTACTTTACACTTTTTATAGAAGCACAGCTCTCGATATTAATATGGCAGTTGTATTTTAATGTCAAGTATGGGTTATATGGTACAACCCAAGAGTTATAATTTTTTTTACCATTTATTTCAATTGAAACACTTTTTTTGCTTCTCTTGTAACGTGGATAACCATCTACATTGGTCAAAGTTTTTTTCTTGGAAAGATTTTGGAAATTGCTTAGAGCAAACCCCATCAACCATACATGGAGATCTTAAATGATGCTCCCGAGTCCCCACAGGGCCAATGTATCATGTGTTTGGTAACATTTGCATTTAACCGTGGATTGACTTGAATGTCAGGTATTAATGCACAAATAAAGCTATAAATTACTTGTGCATATTTAGGCTTATCTTGTGCACATAATATAAACAAAATATGTGCATGAGGTAATCCACGTTTTTTAAATTCAATTACATGAACTTTGGCAGCTGGTTTACCCAAAACTTGTTTCTTTGTTATATCATCAAGAAGTTCTTGAAGTTTTAAATGAAAAACTCTTGCCACTAAATCAGGTCGAAATTCAACTGCTTGACCTTCTTTCAGATTAACAACAATTTCAGACCATTTCATGTCATAGTTATGAAAAAATCAGGCTTCCCATACTTTCTTACAATAGCCATGGCATCTTGGTAATTCTGTACCATGTTTCTGGGACTACCTTGGAATATAGATGGAAGTATAACTGCTTTGCCTGGAAGTAAGCCCTGCTCTGCAGCTAAGATGGTCCATGAGACCTGTATACTTTTCAACCCTTAATTTTGACTGATTTTGTCTTACATAGTTTAAATGATTACCTTCTGTTTTAACATATGCATCTACAAAGTATTGCTGAGTCAATTTGCCAGCACTCAGAAATAGGTTAAACTTGTTACGGATGGAAAGTATATATCCATAAAATTGCATTTGTGTGACCCTTTTTTCTTGGCTTTGCTAAGGATTGAGTTCTTATAACTCTAACAATAGAAGGGTTGTAATTAAGTTTCATTTTAGGTGACCAACTTTGATCCCCAAAAGGCAAAAGAAGTGTATACAACATTGGCTCTAAATTGGGATCTAAAATATTTATCCTTTCTGGGGGGGGGGGGTTTCATTGTTAGGACTTCAACAATGAATAATAAGATCTCGCTCAAGAGGAGGTTCACCATCTGCATTTTGGAAAATAATAGCTACTTCATTACACCGAGGAGCATTATATCTACGTTGATCATTTTTTTTGCGATCTTGTACTATTGCCATGGTCACAGTTGCAGGTGTAACACCATTTCGAGATGCATCTTCTAAACATTCCTGTTCTACTTCATACAACATTTTACATGCTTCAGCAAAAGGATTGTTTAAAGCCATAAAAGAACTCAACTCAGTCATTAATTCAGGGTTGCAATTTGTATTATCATCAATCATAAGGGGCTGTTGAGCAGCCTCATCTGGATCAAGAATATATAGTTGTGCAAACTTTCTATTATCCTCATTGGAAGGATGAAGTGATCCAGTTCTATGATAAATTTGTCCATTAATTCTAAAACAGTAAGGGCCATAACCGGGAGGAGGAGCAATATTCGCCCCCATTGAAGCAAATGCTAAAGAATTATTAAAAGATCTAATATTTTTGTAAAAAACTTTCTATTAAAGGAGCAACTTTAATAGATTCAATATTTACTTTTCCTTTGCTGCAGAAGTTTTTGTGTTTCTGATTATTAATTTTCTGAACGTGCTATTCTATGAGCATAAGTATTTTTTTGTTGTTCTTTATGTCTCTGATTTTCTGTCATATTTGCTCTCTCTTTTCTTCTATCTTTCTCATTTCGTCTCTTTTTTGCATTAGATTGTTCTTCTAAAGATAACTTTCTTTTAGGGAGCATGTTTATTTTTTAATTATTTTTAATTTTTTTGATATACAGTATATATTGAAGCTACAACAGTAGCAAAACCCAGACTTTTATATATATAAAACCAACAGATGTATCAACCGCCTTATTTGAATTTTTAAACAATATTTTTTTATATATAATTATGCTACAAAAGTAGCAATACTGTATTTGAGCTATCTGTTTTTATATATATTTAAATTATGCCACTGGTATAATAAAACCCTATTTCAGGGATCTACAATTCTATATTTATAATTAATATACAGGTGTACAAACACCCTATTTGGTCACATTTAATAGTTATATATATATTGAACCTACAGGTGTAAAGACACCCTTATTTGAATGGACTGCTATCCTAAATATATTGAAAATGTGTTATTTCTAATAAAGCTACAGGATATGTAATAAAGCTACGAAAGTAGCAAACACTTATTATGAAAACTGTTTTAATGTATTTTTAAATATTTCTACAGGTGTAGTGACAGCCTTTTCTATGTTCAACTGTCCTCTATATATATATATATATATATATATATATATATATATATATATATATATATATAATATAATATATCAGTTTAGCCAAACCCTTTTTGCCAAACATATTGAAAATGTATATATATATATATATATATATATATATATATATATAACCAACAGGTATAGTGATAATCATATCTGGATGGACTTTTGTCCTAAATATATGCAAAATATATTATAGATAATAAGGCTACAGATGTAGCAACAATATTTATTTATTTAATAATGTTACAGATATAGCAACACTTTATTTAGCAATGCTACTTTTATCTATATATATAAATTAATCTACAGGTGTATTTTATATATATATATATATATATATAACCTACAGGTGTAACGACACCTTTATTTGAATGGACTGCTGTCCTAAATATATTGAAAATGTGTTATTTCTAATAAAGCTACAGGATATATAATAAAACTACCAAAGTAACAAAAATGTATTATGAAAACTGCTTTAATTTATATATAAATATTTCTGCAGGTGTAGTGACAGCCTTTTTTTATGTTCAACTATCCTTTATATGTATATATATATATATATATATATATATATATATATATATATATATATCAGTTTAGCCAAACCCTTTTTGCCAAACTTATTGAAAATGTGTATATATATATATATATATATATATATATATATAATATATATAACCAACAGGTATAGTGATAACCTTATCTGGATGGACTTTTGTCCTCAATATATGTAAAATATGTTATAGATAATTAGGCTACAGTTGTAGCAACAATATTTATTTATTTAATAATGTTACAGATATAGCAACACTTTATTTAGCAACGCTGCTTTAATCTACATATAAATATTTCTACAGGTGTAGTGACAGCCTTTTTTATGTTCAACTGTCCTATATACAGTATATATAATAAATATACCAGTTTAGTCAAACCCTATTTGCCAAACTTATTGAAAATGTGTGTGTGTGTGTATATATATATATATAAAAACAACAGGTATAGTGACAACCTTATCTGGATGGACTGTTGTTCTAAATATATGCCAAATATATTATATATAATAAGGCTACAGATGTAGCAACATTTTTTATTTATGTTATAATGTTACTTTATTTAGCAACGCTGCTTTTATCTATCTATGTATATATAAATTAATCTTCAGGTGTTGTAACACCTTTTTTTGAGGAACTGATTTCCTAAATATATTTATTAAATATATATGTAATCTAAAGTTGTATTTGGAGGACCTATTTGGACAGAATACTGTCCTTAATATATAATTTCTTTTGTAAATAATTATATAAATCTCTATGTAATATATATAATCTAAAGATGTAGCAACCACTATTTGCTATGTCTTTCTTAACTATAGTTGAAAGAAATAAAACTATCAATTTTTTTTATTTATTTTTTTATATAAAAATAGTATACCTTATTAATAAAGAGTATACTTTATACTTATGTAGCAAAATACTTTTTTTTTCGTACTATTTTAAAAAAGCTTTATATCATTAATTGTCTTCCTTTTCTTTAGCTTTCTAAAAAGCTTATGATGTGAAGTATCCTATAGTTTTTGGGGGGGTTTTGTCGCCACTAAAGCTTTGAAAAAAAGCTGTTAAAAAGAAAAAAAACAGGCTTATCTTTAGCTTTTATAAAAGTTTTTTGGTTGGAATTACTAATAATGCTAAAAAGTTAAACTAAATATGATCTTCCGCTATTAAATTAACTGATCTCTCTCTACAGCAACTCTCCTAACAGACTGCTTTTTCCTAACTGTGTGAGATAATGTTAAAGCTTAATATTTAAAATAACTAAACGGGGCAAGGAAGGGGTGTGGTTAGTCGCAAGCGGCACGCGCGATTTTCCTCGAGCGAGAGGTGTGGCTTTTATATGTACACTGACATATAAGTAAATTCCTATGCCCGTAAAATATGTTCGGAAGTTGCGATCGATAGTTTCCAGAACTCCGCCCACACATAATTAATACTGTAACAATGCATAGTTACTATATCAATAATGTAGACACTGACACTGAAAAAATAAGCATTAATAAAAATCATGTACAAACTGACACTTATAGATACACTTCCTTTCGATACATACGGCTAAATACTAAATTATTTAATGTGTCAGTATGTACATGATTTTTATTAATGCTTATTATTGTAGTGTCAGTGTCTACAGTCACTATGTATTAAATTATACATTAAATTATCAAACTTTAAAAAATTAAACCTAATCCCTATGAAAATAAAAAATCCTCCCAAAATAAAAACACCCCCTAATCTAATGCTAAACTACCAATAGCTCTTAAAAGGGCTTTTTTGTAGGGCATTGCCCTAAGTTAAACAGCTCTTTTACATTAAAAATAAACAAAGTCCCCCTTAACAGTAAAAAAAAAACCAAAATAAAAAACCTAAAACTAAAAAAACCTAAGCTACCCATTGCCCTGAAAAGGGCATATATATAGGCATTGCACTTAAAAGGGCATTTAGATATTTTTCACTGCCCTTAAAAGGGCATTTCACTCTTTTTAAAAGTGCCCAAAAAAACCTAAGTTAAAAATTTTTAAAAATTCAAAAACTCATGGGTCCTGAAGTCCGACGGAGAAGGTCTTCTTCCAGACGGGTCCATCCTCTTCATCCTCAGCTATGGCAGCGTGGAGCGGAGATGTGGAGCGGTGTTTCCAGATGTGGCGATCCTCGGAGGCGGTGATGGTCCTTGGTGACGGTACTCCTCGGTGCCATGGAGGTTCCTCTTCATGCGATAGTCCACCGCAGACTGAAGATTAAATCCAAGGTACCCCATATTTATTAGGGTACCTTGCATTCCTATTGGCTGATATTTTCACATCAGCCAATAAGATGAGAGCAAGTGAAATCTTATTGGTTGGTGAACAGCCAATATGATTTCACTTGCTCTCATCCTATTGGCTATTCACCAGCCAATAGGATGAGAACAAGTGAAATCTTATTGGCTGGTGAATAGCCAATTTCTTTCATGTAATTGGCAAGAGTCCATGAGCTAGTGACGTATGGGATATACAGTCCTTCCAGGAGGGGCAAAGTTTCCCAAACCTCAAAATGCTTATACATACACCCCTCACCACACCCACAATTCAGTTTTACAAACTTTGCCTCCTATGGAGGTGGTGAAGTAAGTTTGTGCTAAGATTTCTATGTTGATATCCATTTCTCAGCATTTTGAAGCCCGATAACTCTCAGAGTACAGTGAACGTCAGAGGGATGTGAAGGGAGTATCACCTATTGAATACAATGGTTTTCCTCACGCGGGATCTATTTCTTAGTTTCTCTGTTATCGGTCGTAGAGATCCATTTCCTACCTCCCTTTTCAGATCGACGGTATACTCTCATATTCCATTACCTCTACTGATAACCGTTTCAGTACTGGTTTGGCTATCTGCTATATGTGGATGGGTGTCTTTTGGTAAGTATGTTTTCATTACTTAAGACACTCTCAGCTATGGTTTGGCACTTTATGTATTTATATAAAGTTCTAAAATATATGTATTGTACTTATATTTGCCATGATTTACATTTTCAGTATATTTCCTTTTGCAGATTGTTAGTTTCATATCTGGGAAATGCTTTTTTTAGGAAAAATTATTTATTACCTGGGGTTTAGTCTATTTTTTAAATTGACTGTCTTTTAAATTTGCGGGCAGAATTAGGCTTGCGAGGGCCAAAATGCCAAAGTTTATTGCATCATTCTTGGCGCAAGATTTTTTTGGCGCGAAGTTACGTTAGTTGACGCAAAATCGTCATTTCTGGCGTCTTAGTCGACGCTGAGTCCTTCACAAGGTTGCGTCATCTGTGACGGGAGTTTATCATTTCCGGAATTTTCATTATTTAAGACATCAATTCCTATATGCCTCTTGCCTTTTTTCTCTATCAGAGGGCTAGGCTGTTTGCATTTTTTTTTCCCATTCCTGAAACTGCCATATAAGGAAATTGATAATTTTGCTTTATATGTTGTTTTATCTCTTACATTTGCAAGATGTCTCAATCTGATCCTGTCTCATAAATCACTGTTGGAACCCTGCTACCTGATAGCAGTTCTACCAAAGCTAAGTGCATTTGTTGTAAACCTGTGGAGGTTTTATCTCCTGCTGTGGTTTGTAATAGTTGTCATGATAAACTTTTACATGCAGAGAATGTATCCATCAGTCGTAGTTGCTGTTCCCTCAACATGTAATGCATAAGATATACCTGTAAATTTAAAATAATTTATTTCTGATTCCATTCAGAAGGGTTTGTCTGCCATCCCACCTTCTAATAAACGTTAAAGGTCTTTTAAAACTTCTCATAAAGTTGATGAAATTTCAAATGACCGGCAACATGCTGAATTATCCTTCTCTGGTGGGGATCTATCTGGTACAGAGGATCCTGCCTCAGATATTGACACTGACAAATCTTCTTATTTATTTAAAATGGAGTTTATTTGTTCTTTGTTAAAAGAAGTGTTGACTACATTGAATATGGAGGAAACTAGTCCTCTTGTGTCATACCTTAGTGTTCACTTAATCTACTTCTTATAGAGCTAAACACCTCTATGCCTTTAAGGGGAGGTACCCTTATTTACATCGTCAGTATAGTGGTTGATTTCATCTAACATTCAGTGCTTGGTATTTCCGGTACTTGCTGAGTATCTATCCCTGAGCCTACTTACCTTATCGTTTTAAGGCAAGCTACCTTCTAAATCAACTTCCCTACAAGGATTCCCAAACGCTTCTGTTAACTTTGAGCCTGAAGCCGCAATTCCGGATCGGTCGTGGTGACGTCACACGCTGACATCCACGCTCTAAGTCTCACACGCTGCCTACGTACAGCGAGACTGAAACACCAGGGAGTTCACTAGTTTCAACTGCTCATCCTTCACACTGCATAGAGGTATAGTAAGGAAACTTTTGCTTCCCACTTACCACATCTTCCTGGAATACTAACATTGTCTCCATAGGCAATTCCGCTTAGGACCATTCTGCTCCAACTACGGCCTCAGAAAATCTCCCTGTCAGCTAAGTAAGCAAATCTCTATTATAACCTACTCTCCTGTTATGTCTTATAATCTAACGGTGTTAAACAACTACAACCTCTGCTGTTAACAAGTTGCCATCCTGAATAGCCATAGAGGTTTTGGTAATATTGACACCCAAAATAAGGAAGAGTTTCAGCTTTTATGTTAATTAATTGAATTAACACTATTCATCTGAAGCTGAGACTCTACCACAAGTTTACATGTTAATGATTAAATCCGTAGGTAATCACTACTTGACACCTGTCTACAGTTGAGGTTCTACTTCCTGATAGAAAATGTATCTGTTTATTTCAGGGTGTACATTTTCAAACATACATCGAAGGTCCACTTGCTTGACATAATACCAAGCCTAAAAATTGTTATAATGAACCCAGTAGATTTGGTTACACGCGTTCAAACACTTACAGAAAGAGTAGAGACTATTACCCAAGCGTTAGCCGCTGAAAAACACATCTTTAAAAGCATACATTAAAGATGTAGCAGAGAAGCAAAAATTAGACAGTTAACTGAACCAATGATTTCAGCACCAGACAAATTCTCAGGTGATCGCAAAACTTACAGAGAATTTAAGAACGCTTGCTACCTCCTTTTTATTTTAAAGCCCAAGACATACCCCACAGACCACATTAAGGTACTCACTACCATATCTTATCTCAGGGGGGAGCCACGTATATGGGCAAACGCATTCTTTGAGAACAATGATCCCATCCTACATTCCTTGGACTCATTTTTTTCCGCTATGTCTCAACTATACTAAGATCCTTTTAAGCAACTCACCGCTGAGAATGCTATGAGTTAAAAAGGCCAGTTGAGGATTACATAGCGGAATTTAAAAGATGGTCCAAGGATAGTGGGTGGAATGATCTATCCCTCAGAAATCAATTTAGACTCGGGTTATGCGATGCCTTAAAAGATGAGCTAGCACGCTTAGATACACCAGGTTCTCTTGAAGGGTTAATTAACCTTAGATAGGCGACTAAGAGAACGTAGGGAAGAAAGAAATCAAGGAGATTTGACAGTAAAACGAGCACCCACATATAACACAACATCATTCAGCACAAAGTTAACTCCTAAACAAACTACAGAACCGATGGAGATCGGTGTTATCAAAGGACCGCTCATCCCCCAGGAGAAATTAAGGAGAAGAGTGAACAACCTCTGTATGTACTCTGGGGCAAGCGAACACTCAGTAAAAGACTGTCATGTGCTAGCCCGGCAAAAGAAGGGTAAGATGTCTTCTTATACTAACTGTTTAAATTTACAGTCAAATAACTCCAATCATTGCTCACTTTCCATTCTTCTACAGTGGGAGACTCGTCGTCTTCAGAACCACGCAATTATTGACTCTGGAGCCAGCACGAACTACATTGATTTAACTTTCACTCTAAAAAATAAAATTCCACTTGAAAAAAAATTAAACCTGTCTCCCTGCGTGTAATTGATGGAAACGAATTATCATCTGGACCTGTACAGTTCCAAACTATTCCATTACGCATTACAACACAATGTAACCATCAAGAGTTTATCTCATTTGATGTTGTTCCTTCCCCAATCTATCCCATTATTTTGGGGTATTCTTGGCTTAAATTACACAATCCCGATATCTCATGGGATACATCCACAGTACATTTTACCTCAGACTACTGCACCTCAACCTGTCATGCTACACATCACATTCTTCAAACTATAGATAACAATATACCACAAGAATATTTAGATTTTCAAGACGTATTTAGTAAAAAAGAGGCAGAAAATCTACCCCCACACCGTAAGTACGATTGCCCAATTGAATTAATTCCAAGTACATACATACCCTGTGGGCATATATTCCCCCTATCCAAACCGGAACTAGAACACCTTAGAGGTTATTTAGATGATAATTTAAGGAAGGGGTTCCTACGTCCCAGGTGCAGGAATTTTTTTAAAAAAAACAAAGACAACAGTCTGAGGCCTATAGTTGACTACAGGGAACTAAATAGACGCACCATAAAGAACAGGTATCCTCTGCCTCTAATCCCCGAGCTAATCGAAAGATTAGAGAGAGCTTCTTACTTCACTAAATTGGACCTTAGAGGGGCATATAATCTAATAAGAGTTCGGGAAGGTGATGAATGGCTCACGGCATTTCGTACCAGGTATGGCTTATACAAATATACCGTGATGTCATTCGGCCTATGCAATGCCCCAGCCACCTTCCAATTTTTTATCAACGATGTATTTAAGAATCTTCTAGATATCTTCGTTGTTATCTTTCTGGACGACATACTGATCTATTCTAAAACACTTCCTGAACATGTAAAACAAGTCTGCACTGTACTCTCACAGTTAAGACAAAATCATCTTTATGCCAAACCCGAAAAATGCATTTTCCATGCCCAAGTCATCACCTTTTTGGGCTATGTTATATCCCCTCAAGGTATCAATACGGAGAACAATAAAATCTAATCCATCCTGCAATGGCCAATACCAACAACAAAAAAACACATACAAAGATTCATGGGATTCGCACATTTTTATAGAAAATTCATAAAAGATTCCGCACAACTAACAAAACCCTTAACTAATCTAACAAAAGCTAATGTTAAATTCCTCTGGACAAAACATACTCAACTAGTTTTCGATACCCTGAAAACTAGATTCACTACCGTTCCGATACTGGCCTTCCCAAATCCCTCACTGCCATACGTACTAGAGGTTGATGCCTCAGACTTCACAATTGGTGCAGTCTTGTCACAAAGACAAATGTTGAAACACCCCCTACATCCAGTTGCTTTCTTCTCCCGGGTAATTAAATCATCTGAATTGAACTATGCAATAGGAGAGAAGGAGTTGCTAGCCATCAAATCTTCCTTAGAACATTGGCAGCACCTCCTAGAAGGAACTCCCACACCAATTTTAATATACACCAATCACAGAAATCTTCAGTACCTAAAGACCAACCGCACTCTTACGGCTAGACAAGCTAGATGGAACGTATACTTCACTCGATTTAACTACATCATTACTTACAGACCTTTGGCACAAAATGGGAAGGCGGATGCTCTATCAAGAATTCACGAGAAACCATCAGTTCCTATCTCTCAGAAAACACTCATACCTCGGATCACATTATAGGATTAACTCAGGATATGTCCGCGTTATTTAACAGGATGCTGGATCTCTACCTAGGTCGAAATTACATCTTGGCAAAGATGACCTGTATTATCATGATAATTCAATTTATGTACCACCCTCTCTGTGAGAGATGATTCTAAAAACTCATCATGATAATCCTTTAGCTGGACTTCTTGGATTCCAAAAAACCATCGATTTGATAAAAAGATACTTCTAGTGGCCTGATTTAATCAAGGATACAGAGGATTTCGTAAGGACCTGTAAGACTTGTACAGTCTCAAAAAACAGTACTAACCGTCCTTATGGACAACTTCTACCATTACCTGTTCCCGAAAGACCTTGGACCGATATAGCATTGGACTATATAGTAGAACTACATAAATCATCGAACCATACTACCATCCTAGTAGTTACAGATTTATTCAGTAAAATGGTACATTTCATTCCCACAACTAAATTACCTACTGCTTCGGAAACTGTTCAGTTACTGATCCAACATGTTATAAAACTTCATGGACTTCCACATTCCATAACCTCTGACCGAGGTTCACAATTCACCAGCAAATTTTGGTCTGAACTGTGTAAAATCTTAAAAATACAAATCAGGCTCAGCACCTCATTTCGTCCACAAACAAATGGGCAAACAGAACGGAACAACCAATGGCTTGAACAGTACCTCCGCTGTTTCATCAACGCTAAACAGGACAACTGGACCACTCTCTTGCCCATGCCGAGTTCGCTTATAACAATGCGATCCACTCAACTACCAAATTCACACCCTTCTACATAAATTATAGATACCATCCTACATTCTTGTTAGATTCCAGTATAGATCGTGTGTGTCCAATTGTCAATGACTCAATTCCATTGCGGAAACATTCACTTTAGCGCATGAAAACATAGAGCGGGCAAAACAATTTCAGAAAACTTATTCTCATAAGAAAAGAACGAATCCTCCTATATATTCAATCGGAGACAAGGTTTGGCTTTCCTCTCGGCATCTCAGGATCAATCAACCTTCTCGCAAGCTTTCCTCTTTATACGTAGGACCATTCGAAATATAAGCAATAGTTAATAGAAACACCATCACTTTAAACCTACCATCAAGCATGAAAGTACATCCCACATTTCATGTCTCCCTGCTTAAACCGCTTCGCAATACCCGTGATTCAAGCACTACAGACTCCATTGATCTCTCTAACCTGGACGGGGTCAATTACAGTATCTCATACATTGGAGAGGTTTTCCCAACGAGGACGATTCGTGGGAGTCCGCTGGTAATCTCACTGCTCCTAGACTGGTCTCTCAATTTCACAGACGTCATTCCGACAGACCTCGACATTGATCCTCGGAGATGATCCTGGAGGAAGGCATTCTGTCATACCTTAGTGTTCACTTAATCTACTTCTTATAGAGCTAAACACCTCTATGCCTTTAAGGGGAGGTACCCTTATTTACATTGTCAGTATATAGGTTGATTTCATCTAACATTCAGCGCTTGGTATTTCCGGTACTTGCTGAGTATCTATCCCTGAGCCTACTTACCTTACCGTTTTAAGGCAAGCTACCTTCTCAATCAACTTCCCTACAAGGATTCCCAAACGCTTCTGTTAACTTTGAGCCTGAAGCCGCAATTCCGGATCAGTCGCGGTGACGTCACACGCCGACATCCACGCTTTAAGTCTCACACGCTGCCTACGTACAGCGAGACTGAAACACCGGTGAGTTCACTAGTTTCAACTGCTCATCCTTCACACTGCATAGAGGTATAGTAAGGAAACCTTTTTATCCCACTTACCTAAATGATTTCCATCTTCCTGGAATAGTAACATTGTCTTCATAGGCAATTCCGCCTAGGACCATTCTGCTCCAACTACGGCCTCAGAAAATCTCTCTGTCAGCTAAGTAAGCAAATCTCTATTATAACTTACTCTCCTGTTATGTCTTATAATCTAACAGTGTTAAACAACTACAACCTCTGCTGTTAACAAGTTGCCATCCTGAATAGCCATAGAGGTTTTGGTAATATTGACACCCAAAATAAGGAAGAGTTTCAGCTTTTATGTTAATTAATTGAATTAACACTATTCATCTGAAGCTGAGTCTCTACCACAAGTTTACATGTTAATGATTAAATCCGTAGGTAATCACTACTTGACACCTGTCTACAATTGAGGTTCTTCTTCCTGATAGAAAATGTATCTGTTTATTTCAGGGTGTACATTTTCAAACATACATCGAAGGTCCACTTCCTTGACAACTTGATATTAAAACTAATAAACGTTTAAATTCTGTTCATAAACCTCCTGTGGTTATTCCAGAGGTTTTTCCAGTTCCTGACGCTATTTCTGATATGATTTCTAAGGAATGGAATAGGCCTGGTGCTTCTTTTATTCCTTCTTCAAGGTTTAAAAAATTGTATCCATTGCCAGCAGTTTCTTTAGAGTTTTGGGAAATTATCCCCAAGGTTGATGGGGCTATCTCTACTCTTGCTAAACGTACTACTATTCCTACGGAATATAGTACTTCTTTTAAAGATCCTTTAGATAGGAAACTTGAATCTTATCTAAGGAAAGCCTATTTATATTCAGGTCATCTTCTCAGGCCTGCAATTTATTTGGCTGATGTTGCAGCTGCTTTAACTTTTTGGTTGGAAACTTTAGCGCAACAAGTATCGGATCATGATTTGTCTAGCATTGTTAACTTGATTCAACATGCTAATAATTTATTTGTGATGCCATTTTTTATATCATCAAAATTGATGTTAAATCTATGTCTTTAGCTATTTTAACTAGAAGAGCTTTGTGGCTTAAAGGGACAGTCTACAGCAGAATTTTTATTCTTTTAAAAGATAAATAATCCCTTTATTGCCCATTCCCCAGTTTTGCATAACCAACGCAGTTATATTAATATACTTTTAACCTCTGTTATTATCTTGTATCTAAGCCTCTGCAATCTGCCCCTTTATTTCAGTTCTTTTGACAGACTTGCAGTTTAGCCAATCAGTGCCTGCTCCCAGATAACTTCACGTGCACGAGCACAGTGTTATCTATATGAAATACATGAACTAACACCCTCTAGTGGTGAAAAACTGTTAAAATGCATTCTGAAAAGAGGTGGCCTTCAAGGTCTAAGAAATTAGCATATGAACCTCCTAGGTTAAGCTTTCAACTAAGAATACCAAGAGAACAAAGCAAAATTGGTGATAAAAGTAAATTGTTTAAAATTACATGCTCTATCTGAATTATGAAAGTTTTTTTTGTCCTAGACTGTCCCTTTAAATCTTGGAATGCTGACATGACTTCTAAGTCCAGATTGCTAGATTCAGAGTAAGACTGCCTGTGAGAAGATTTTTTGTCTCACACATCCCTGCAAACCCAGTAAAGGCTCAGGCTTTCTTGAACTGTGTTTTAGACCTGGAGTTATCAGGGGTAATCATGCCAGTTCTGTTTCAGGAACAGGGTCTGGGGTTTTATTCAAATCTATTCATTGTCTCAAAGAAAGAAAATTCATTCAGACCAGTTTTGGATCTAAAAATTTTGATTCGTTATGTAAGAGTACCAACTTTCAAAATGGTGACTAAAAGGACTATTCTGCCTTTTGTTCAGCAAGGGCATTATATGTCCACAATAGACTTACAGGATGCATATCTTCATATTCCGATTCATCCAGATCACTATCAGTTCCTGAGATTCTCTTTTCTAGACAAGCATTACCAATTTGTTGCTCTTCCATTTGGCCTAGCGAAAGCTCCAAAAATCTTTTCAAAGGTTCTCGGTGCCCTACTCTCTGTAATCAGAGAGCAGGGTATTGCGGTGTTTCCTTATTTGGACGATATATTGGTACTTGCTCAGTCTTTACGTTCTGCCGAATCTCACACAAATCAACTAGTGTTGTTTCTTCAAAAACATGGTTGGAGGATCAATTTACCAAAAAGTTCTTTGATTCCTCAGACAAGGGTAACCTTTTTAGGTTTCCAGATAGATTAAGTGTCCATGACTTT
Organism: Bombina bombina; assembly: GCF_027579735.1. NCBI lineage: Eukaryota > Metazoa > Chordata > Amphibia > Anura > Bombinatoridae > Bombina > Bombina bombina. Next base: position 251,940,049 of record NC_069503.1, read on the forward strand.
GTCTCTAATGGACAAGAAACGTTTGAAATTGGTTGCAGCCTGTCGGAACCTTCAATCTCAGTCATTCCCTTCAGTAGCTATGTGCATGGATGTTTTAGGTCTTATGACTGCAGCATCGGACACGATCCCCTTTGCTCGGTTTCAAATGAGACCTCTCCAGCTTTGTATGCTGAACCAATGGTGCAGGGATAACCCAGGTATAGACAATTGGGAAGTGGATTATCTCAGTCGTCAGACTTTACATCCGGGAGAGTGGTCTATCCACCCAGATGTGTTTTCTCAAATTGTTCAGATGTGGGGTGTTCCAGAAATACATCTGATGGCATCTCATCTAAACAAGAAACTTCCCAGTTACCTATCCAGATCATGGATCCTCAGGCGGAAGCAGTGGATGCGTTGACACTTCCTTGGTGTTATCATCCTGCTTATATTTTCCCGCCTCTAGTTCTTCTTCCAAGAGTGATCTCCAAAATCATTGTGGAACAATCGTTTGTGTTGCTGATTGCTCCAGCATGGCCTCACAGGTTTTGGTATGCAGATCTTGTTCGGATGTCCAGTTGCCAACCTTGGCCACTTCCATTAAGATCGGACCTTCTGTCTCAAGGTCTGTTTTTTCCCATCAGGATCTCAAATCATTAAATTTGAAGGTATGGAAATTGAACGCCTAGTGCTTAGTCATAGAGGTTTCTCTGATTCAGTGATTAATACTATGTTACAGGCTCGTAAATCTGTTTCTAGAAAGATTTATTATCGAGTTTGGAAGACTTACATTTCATGGTGTTCCTCTCATAAATTCTCTTGGCATTCTTTTAGAATTCCTAGAATTTTACAGTTTCTTCAGGATGGTTTGGATAAAGTTCCTTGAAAGGACAAATCTCTGCTCTTTCTGTTTTATTCCACAGAAAAATTGCTAAACTTCCTGATATTCACTGTTTTGTACAGGCTTTGGTTCGTATCAAGCCTGTCATTAAATCAATCTCTCCTCCTTGGAGTCTTAATTTGGTTTTGAAGGCTTTACAGGCTCCTCCATTTGAGCCTATGCATTCTTTGGACATTAAACTACTTCCTTGGAAAGTGTTGTTCCTTTTGGCCATCTCTTCTGCTAGAAGAATTTCTGAATTATCTGCTCTCTCTTGTGAATCTCCTTTTTTGATTTTTCATCAGGATAAGGCAGTGTTGCGGACTTCATTTAAATTCTTACCTAAGGTTGTGAATTCTAACAACATTAATAGAGAAATTGTTGTCCCTTCTTTGTGTCCTAATCCTAAGAATTCTTTGGAGAGATCTTTACATTCTTTGGATGTGATGAGAGCAGCTCTGAGACATTATGTTGAAGCTACTAAAGATTTCAGGAAGACTTCTATTTTTTATCTTTTCTGGTTCTAGGAAAGGTCAGAAGGCTTCTGCCATTTCTTTGGCATCATGGTTAAACTTTTGATTCATCAAGCTAATTTGGAGTCGAGTAAGACCCAGCCTCAGATAATTACAGCTCATTCTACTAGATCAGTTTCCACTTCCTAGGCTTTTAAGAATGAAGCTTCAGTTGATCAGATTTGCAAAGCAGCAACTTGGTCTTCTTTGCATACATTTACTAAATTCTACCATTTTGATGTATTTGCTTCTTCGGAAGCAGTTTTTGGTAGAAAGTTCTTCAGACAGCTGTTTCAGTTTGATTCTTCTGCTTATTATTTAAGTTTTTTCTTTTATTTATGAGAATAAACTTATATTTGGGTTGTGGATTATTTTTTTTCAGCGAAATGGCTGTTTTTATTTTATCCCTCCCTCTCTAGTGACTCTTGCTAATTACATGAAAGAAAACATAATTTATGTAAGAACTTACCTGATAAATTAATTTCTTCTATAAGGTACGACGAGTCCACGGATTCATCCTTTACTTGTGGGATATTATCCTCCTGCTAACAGGAAGTGGCAAAGAGCACCACAGTAGAGCTGTCTATATAGCTCCTCCCTTAGCTCCACCCCCCAGTCATTCTCTTTGCCTACTCTAAGTACTAGGAAGGGTAAAGTGAAAGAGGTGATAAAATATTAGTTTTTAATTTCTTCAAGCAAGGGTTTTTGTTTTAAATGGTACCGGTGTGTACTATTTACTCTCAAGCAGCAGATGGATGAAGACTTCTGCCTGGAGGATGATGATCTTAGCATTTGTAACTAAGATCCAGTGCTGTTCACACAGATGCTGAGGGGTTCAAGAAACTTCAGTGTGAGGATTGTTTTCATGCTATATAGCAGTGAGGTATGTTCAGTCATTTTTTCTGGAGAGACTGTGTATTTCAGAAAGGCTGACAGTATCCCCATGAGGGTAAGGGTAAGCAGTAATCCTAAGAGCTATAGAAAGGCATTACTAAGCTTGCATAAGGGGCTAATTACAAAAATGGTTGACACTGAGTTTTGAATGTTTGTGGGCAAATGTTTTATGAACTGGGAGTGCTGTTAACGTTTTGTGGGCAATAACGTTTTTTGGGCAACTTTATTGAGGGTACACTTGGCTTATTTTTTGGGTCTCAGAACCCACATGGCTAGTTTAAAACCGCTCTGGTGCGGTTCTTTGAGGCTGTAGAGACATCAAGTGAGATGGGCGGGGCCTATTTTCGCGCCTCAGATGCGCAGTTTTCACGCAGCAAGCTCCAACTCCTGAGGGCCCTTGTGGATGTTTTGGGCCAAATCGAAGCTTTAACCCCATATTTACTATCCCTGAGGGCAGGTAGGCGCCACAGCAGGGCTGTGGCAAGGTGCTGAGGGTGTTTTTTCCGGATTTAGGCCTAATTTCAATCCGGTTTGCACATTAAGGGGTTAAATGTTAAATTTCCTTGTGGGGCAAACTTAACTACACATATTGAGTCTGCTTGCAAAAATTTGAAATACCTTGATTCAGGCTTGAAAGCCTGTCATTAGGAAAATGTATCATAAGATATGGCGTAAATATCTTTATTGGTGCAAATCCAAAGGCTACTCATGGATTAAGATCAGGATTCCTAGGATTTTGTCCTTTCTCCAAGAAGGATTGGAGAAGGGGCTATCAGCTAGTTCCTTAAAGGAACAGATATCTGCCTTATCAATTCTACTGCACAAGCCTCTGGCAGATGTTCCAGACGTTCAGTTGTTCTGTCAGGCTTTAGTTAGAATCAAGCCTGTGTTTAAACCTGTTGCTTCGCCATGGAGTTTGAATTTAGTTCTTAAAATTCTTCAAGGGGTTCCGTTTGAACCTATGCATTCCATAGATATTAAGCTTCTATCTTGGAAAGTTCTGTTTTTAGTTGCTATCTCTTCGGCTCGAAGAGTTTCTGAATTATCTGCATTGCAATGCGACTCGCCTTATCATGTTTTCCTTGCTGATAAGCTGGTTATGCGTACCAAACCTGGATTCCTTCCTAAGGTTGTTACTAATAGTAAAATCATCAATCAGGAAACTGTTGTTCCTTCTCTGTGTCCTAATCCTTCCTCTAAGAAGGAGCGTCTGTTGCACAACTTGGACGTGGTTCGTGCTTTGAAGTTTTACTTCAAGCAACCAAAGATTTCCGTCAAACATCTTCTTTGTTTGTTGTCTATTCTGCAAAACATAGAGATCAAAAAGCTACGGCTACCTCTCTTTCTTTTTGGCTGAAAAGCATCATCCGTTTGGCATATGAGACTGCTGGACAGCAGCCTCCTGAAAGGATTACAGCTCACTCTACTAGAGTGGTGGCTTCCACATGGGCTTTTAAAAATGATGCTTCTGTTGAACAGATTTGTAAGGCTGTGACTTGGTCTTCGCTTCATACCTTTTCCAAATTTTAAAAATGTTATACTTTTGCTTCTTCGGAGGCTATTTTTGGAAGAAAAGTTCTTCAAGCAGTGGTGCCTTCTGTTTAACCATCTGTCTTGTCCCTCCCGTTCATCTGTGTCCTGTAGCTTTGGTATTGTATCCCACAAGTAAAGGATAAATCCGTGGACTCATCGTACCTTATAGAAGAAAAGTAAATTTATGCTTACCTGATAAATTAATATCTTCTATGGTACGACGAGTCCACGGCCCGCCCTGTCATTTTAAGACAGATTATATTTTTTGATTTTAAACTTCAGTCACCTCTGCACCTTGTAGTTTCTCCTTTTTCTTCCTGTACCTTCGGTCGAATGACTGGGGGGTGGAGCTATAGACAGCTCTGCTGTGGTGCTCTTTGCTACTTCCTGTTAGCAGGAGGATAATATCCCACAAGTAAAGGATGAATCCGTGGACTCGTCGTACCATAGAAGAAATTAATTTATCAGGTAAGCATAAATTTACTTTTCTTTCATATTGGCAAGAGTCCATGAGGCCCATCCCTTTTTTTATGGTGGTTAGGATTTTTTTGTATAAAGCACAATTATTTCCAAATTCCTTTGTTGATGCTTTTTACTCCTTTCTTTATCACCCCACTACTTGGCTTTTCGTTAAACTGAATTGTGTGTGTGGTGAGGGGTGTATTTATAAGCATTTTGAGGTTTGGGAAACTTTGCCCCTCCTGGTAGGATTGTATATCCCATATGTCACTAGCTCATGGACTCTTGCCAATATGAAAGAAATTAATTTATCAGGTAAGTTCTTACATAAATTATGGTTTTTTTTTATTTATTTATTTTTTTATTTTAACTTAGGTTTTTTTTTGGGCACTTTCAAAAAGAGCTAAATGTCCTTTTAAGGGCAGTGCAAAAGAGCTAAATGCCCTTTTAAGGGCAATGCCCATACAAATACCCTTTTCAGGGCAATGGGAAGTTTAGTTTTTTTAGTGTTAGGTTTTTTATTTTGGGGGTTTGGTGGGTGGGGGGCTTTTTACTGTTACGGGGGACTTTGTTTATTTTAAATGTAAAAGAGCAATGCCCTACAAAAAGCCCTTTTAAAGGTTTTTGGTAGTTTAGCATTAGATTAGTTTTTATTTGGGGGGGGCTTTTTTATTTTCATAGGGATTAGGTTTAATTTTTGAAAGTTTGATAATTTGTTTTTTTATTTTCTGTAATGTTAACTTTTTTATTGTTTGCAATCATAGCTTTTTTTATTTTTTGTAATGATAGATTAATGTATAATTTTTTTTAAGTAATGTAGTTGTTTATTATTTTATGTAATTTAGGGGTTTTTAGGTTAGAGGGTTTAATCTTTAACTTATTTATTTGCCTTGTGGGGTTGGCGGTGTAGGAGCTAATAGTTAAATTAGTTTACTGCGTTATTGGTGGATGGCGGTTTAGGGGTTAATAGATTTAGTTGGTAGTTTGTGATGTTAGGGTTGGTAGATTTAGAGGTTAATAAAAAAAATTCTTAAAACAGCGCGGGCGGTTATTTTTTTTATATATATATATACTTATTGCGGGCGATTAGGTGTTTTTTTTTAATACTTGATGCGGGCGGTTAGTTTTTGTAATGCTACGTTTGCCTTCGCTGCATCTCGGTGGATTCCAAAAATGGCATCCAGGTTCATTCTTTTGGCCTTGCGCGTCCAACATTCCATTGAGGATGCGTGCGCAACTGCCGACGGCGAAGGACATTACAAACGGAATTATAGCCTAGATGTAAATCTGCAGCTCCTTTCCCTTTTTACTTATAATACAAGATTATATTCTTAAAACATAAATTAATACGAAGATGCCAATTTAACAGACTTTACTCTGCATCTTGCGAGTTAAAGGTACACTGAACCCAAATTTTTTCTTTTGTGATTCAGATAGAGCGTGCAATTTTAAGCAACTTTCTAATTTACTCCTATTATCAATTTTTCTTTGTTCTCTTGCTATCTTTATTTGAAAAAGAAGGCATCTAAGCTTTTTTTTTAGTTCAGACCTCTGGACAGCAGTTTTTTATTGGTGGATGAATTTATCCACCAATCAGCAAGGACAACCCAGGTTGTTCACCAAATATGGGCCGGCATCTAAGCTTACATTATTGCATTTCAAATAAAGATACAAAGAGAATAAACACAATTTGATAATAGGAGTAAATTAAAATGTAATGCTCTATCTGAATCACGAAAGAAAACATTTGGGTTCAGTGTCCCTTTAAGCTTCAAATTGAGCTAATAATTATGACAAAGATCATTATTTTATTTGTATGGCTGATAAAGACTTGTCTTAGATATTTAAAGGACCAGTAAATACAGTAGATTTGCATTATCAACAAATGCATGATAATAAGACAATACAATAACATATAGGGGCATATTTATCAAGCTCTGTATGGAGCTTGATGCTCCGTGTTTCCGGCGAGCCTTCAGGCTCGCTGGAAACAGAAGTTATGAAGCAGCGGTCTAAAGACCGCTACTCCCTAACCTGTCCTCCTGCTCTGAGAAATCGCCAGAAATGAACCAGATCGAATACGAATACCCCCTGCTAGCGGCCGCGAATCTACAGGGGGCGGCATTGCACAAGCAGTTAACAAGAACTGCTGGTGCAATGATAAATGCCAAGAGTGTATGCTGTCTGCATTTATCGATGTGCAGCGGACATGATCCGCAATAATATCCGCTCGCACAATCATAAATATGCCCCTACGGGGCCGATTTACTAACTGCCGTACAGACATGATCCGCTGTAGTGATCATGTCTGCCCAACATCGCTGAATGCTGACAGCATATGCTATCAGCATTTATCATTGCACAAGCAGTTTTGGTAAACTGCTTGTGCAATGCCGCCCCCTGCAGATTTGCAGCCAATCGGCCACTAGCAGGGGGTGACAATCAACCTGATCATATTCTATCTGGCTGATTGTTGTACGCTGCCTCAGAGGTGGCGTATGAGTTAAGAAGCAGCGGTCTTAAGACCGCTGCTTCTTAACTCCTGTTTCCGGGGAGCCTGAAGGCTCGCGAGTTTACAGTTACATTTCCCTTAATACGGGTCATGATAAATCTGCCCCTTAGTCTGAACTTCAAATGAGTATTAGATTTTTTTCTGACAAATTTTAAAGTTATGTCTATTTCCACTCCCCCTGCATCATGTGACAGACATCAGCCAATCACAAATGCATATACATATATTCTGTGAATTCTTGCACATGCTCAGTAGGAGCTGGGGCCGCAAAAAAGTGTAAATGTAAAAAGACTGTGCACATTTTGTTAATGGAAGTAAATTTGAAAGTTTTTTTTTTTTTTTTAAATTGTATGCTCTATCTGAATTATGAAAGCTATTTTTTTTTACTTGAGTGTCCCTTTATCATAATTTAATTGTATGTACAAGAGACACAGAGACATTGCAGACACTGCACAGAAGAAACCAGTATTAATTACAAAAAGAAAGGCTTTTCATTTATAACCATTTCAAACCTCTACTGACACATGACTAAATCTAAGAGATATGATTGGTATTGCTACCCAGTTTGTTCTGGATAAAGTTGATGCTGTTTCTCATGGAAAAAAACCCCAAACTGCAAATAAATAGTATAGCTGTTATAAGAAATGTGCCACATAATTGGTTTAAATAAATGCTTAGGACATTAAAACAAACAATAACTGTTCTGTATGTGTACCCACAGCACACACACACTAAAATATGGCAAATAAAATTATTATAATTTAGTATTCTAGGGATGTATTGTTTGGGGTTTCTAGTACATTAATTAAATAATTTCAGAACAAAGAGATTATGCAATTACAGTTTATTATTGATTTGTAATACAGGTAGCCCTCAGTTTACGCCAGGGTTTGGTTCCAGAAGGAATCGTTGTAAATCGAAACCGTTGTAGATTGAAACCCAGTTTATCATGTAAGTCAATGGGAAGTGAGGGAGATAGGTTCCAGGCCCCTCTCAAAATTGTCATAAGTAACACCTAATGCATTTTTTTTTTAAAGCTTTGAAATAAAGACTTTAAATTCTAAACGGCATTATAAACCAATCAAAATAATCACACAACACAGAATATATAATTAAACTAAGTTAAATGAAGAAAAACATTTGCTAAACAGCATTATAAACCTAATAAAATAATCACACAACAAAGACTTCACTTGCATTTTTCTGCAAACAGTTCTTTCTATGCAAAATCTGGACTGATTTATAGACAGGAAGATCTTGTTCCTTTGAAATCTGCTCGATAGCTCAGGTCTGGTTAAACTGATTAATTTCAGCTTGCTTGGCTTTGCTGCAACACAAGCAGACAGCTCCACCTACTGGCTATTTTAATAAATGCGCTGCTTCTCAATGCTTTTCAATAGCAGTCACATGACTGGAAAAAAGGTTGTTATTCTGAAACGGTGTAAATTGAACCAGATAAGGATCAACGGTATCATCTGTCTCATCCTCCAAATTTTCATCATCTTCATAGATGGCATAATTTTCTGTCCCGTCCATGGCATTTTTATTATTATCGGTTATTTGTAGAGCGCCAACAGATTCCGCAGCGCTATAAACAAAGGGGGAGTACAACAAAACAATTATAAGGATCAAATGGGTAGAGGGCCCTGCCAAGAGTTGCACTGTTGTAGTCAACTCTTAAGAAGGTGATCTACAAACAGCTTAGGTGTACATGCTAAGGGGGTTCAGGGGATAGCAATGGAGTAGAGGAACTGGTATTAGGAAAGGTTAGTGTAGGTTGTATGCATCCCTAAACAGTAGAGTCTTTAGGGAGCACTTGAAGCTTTAAAAACTAGAAGAGAGTCTTGTGGAGCGAGGCAGAGAGTTCCACAAGATGGGAGCCAGTCTGGAGAAGTCCTGTAAACGGGAGTGTGATGAGGTGACAAGAGAGGAGGAGAGTAGGAGGTCATGAGCAGAGCGAAGGGGACGGGAGGGAGAGTATCTGGAGACAAGGGGGGGGTAGTTATCAAGCCGTCTACTTTTCTTGCTTCGCCGGCCCAATACGCCCGCCTAAGCTCGCCTACCTTCGCCGCCGCGGACCTGAAAAAATACGCCTAAGTTATCAAATAAAGCTGTCAAAAAGCCGCGGGGCGATGAGCAGCGGACTGTGACAGTTATCACTCATCCGATCTCGCTGCCCTTCGGCTTTTTCCCAGCTTTATTGCTAGCCTGTCACTAAGCACTCACACTAAACTACACTGTTCTATCCCTATACCGGCGCCCCCGGAGCCTCCCGCAACTCAATAAAGTTACTAATCCCTAAACCGCCGCTCCTAGACCCTGCCGCAACTCTTATAAATGTATTAACCCCTATCCTGCCCCCCCCCTACCGTCGCCCTCTATAATAAAATTATTAACCCCTATCCTGCTGATCCCGCACCTCTCCGCAACTAAATAAATAGTTTAACCCCTAAACCGCCGCTCCATGAACCCGCCGCAACCTATATTAAACCTATTAACCCATATCCTGCCCCCCCTACACCGTCGCCACCTATAATAAATTTATTAACCCCTAATCTGCCCCCCACTACGCCGCCGCCACTGTAATAAAATTATTAACCCCTAAACCTAAGTCTAACCCTAACCCTAACGCCCCCCTAACTTAAATATTAATTAAATAAATCTAAATAAATTAACTCTTATTAAGTAAATGAATCCTATTTAAAACTAAATACTTACCTATAAAATAAACCCTAATATAGCTACAATATAAATAATAATTATATTCTAGCTATCTTAGGATTTATATTTATTTTACAGGTACCTTTCAATTTATTTTAACCATGTACAATAACTATTAAATAGTTATTAACTATTTAATAGCTTACCTAGCTAAAATAAAGAGAAATGTACCTGTGAAATAAATCCTAACCTAAGTTACAATTACACCTAACACTACACTATACTTTAATAAATTATTCCTATTTAAAAATAAATACTTACCTGTAAAATAAACCCTAAGATAGCTACAATGTAATTAATAATTATATTATAGCTATCTTAGGATTTATATTTATTTTACAGGTAACTTTGTATTTATTTTAGCTAGTTAGAATAGTTATTAAATAGTTATTAACTATTTAATAACTACATAGCTAAAAGAAATACAAAATTACCTGTAAAATAAATCATAACTTAAGTTACAATTAAACCTAATACTACACTATCATTAAATTAATTAAATAAACTACCTACAAATAACTACAATTAAATACAATTACATAAACTAACTAAAGTACAAAAAATAAAAAAAGCTAAGTTGCAAAAAATAAAAAAATAAGTTACAAACATGTTACAAATATTACAACAATTTTAAGTTACTTACACCTAATCTAAGCCCCCTAATAAAATAACAAACCCCCCAAAATAAAAAAATGCCCTACCCTATTCTAAATTAAATAAATTTCAAAGCTCTTTTACCTTACCAGCCCTTAAAAGGGCCATTTGTGGGGGCATGCCCCAAAGAAAACAGCTCTTTTGCCTGTAAAAGAAAAATACAACCCCCCCCCAACATTAAAACCCACCACCCACATACCCCTTATCTAACCCAAACCCCCCTTACAAAAACCTAACACTAATCCCCTGAAGATCATCCTACCTTGAGTCGTCTTCACTCAGCCGAGCCACCGATGGAACTGAAGAGGACATCCGGAGCGGAAGAAGTTAATCCTCCAAGCGGCGCTGAAGAAATCTTCCATCCGATGAAGTCATCATCCAGGCGGCGCTGAAGAAAAGTCTTCGATCCGTCCGATGTCATCTTCCAAGCCGGGTCTTGAATCTTCCTTCCGCCGACGCGGAACCACCTTCTTCACCGACGGACTACGACGAATGACGGCTGCTTTAAGGGACGTCATCCAAGATGGCGTCCCCTCAATTCCGATTGGCTGATAGGATTCTATCAGCCAATCGGAATTAAGGTAGGAAAATCTGATTGGCTGATGGAATCAGCCAATCAGATTCAAGTTCAATCCGATTGGCTGATCCAATCAGCCAATCAGATTGAGCTCGCATTCTATTGGCTGATCGGAACAGCCAATAGAATGCGAGCTCAATCTGATTGGCTGATTCCATCAGCCAATCAGATTTTTCCTACCTTAATTCCGATTGGCTGATAGAATCCTATCAGCCAATCGGAATTGAGGGGACGCCATCTTGGATGACGTCCCTTAAAGGAGCCGTCATTCGTCGTAGTCCGTCGGTGAAGAAGGTGGTTCCGCGTCGGCGGAAGGAAGATTCAAGACCCGGCTTGGAAGATGACTTCGCCCGGATAGAAGACCTCTTCAGCGCCTCTTTGAAGATGGAGTCGATATTGTTATTGAAGTGGCTGGCAAAGTCTTGAGCTGACAGAGAAGTTGTATTGGGAGGTGGGGGAGGGCGGAGAAGGGTTTTGAAAGTGGAGAACAAACGTTTTTGGGTTTGAAGAAAGATTAGAGATAAGAGTAGAGAAGTAATGTTGCTTATGGAAATTAAGGGCAGAATAGTAGGAGTTCAAGATAAAATTGTAATGTTGAAAATCAGCTGAATTCCATGCATTGCTTATGCCACATTTACGGAAGGATTTCTGGATTAACCCAACAATAAACAACAGTGATATCTGGTCTCTGAGGCAGGCCAGACTTGGTTGTTGTTACCGTATCAGAGCATATCGAATTGGCCCACATCTGGTGAAGTCTGTCTATAAATGGCTTGTTTAGACAAACGTTCAGCGGTTAAAGTTGCGATATCAATCCACCTGGAATAACGGCAATGTCAGTGCACTTATTGCTGACAGCTGATTTGATGCTGTCTTTAAGATGTGCACTAAACATGTCCCACACCAGTATGCTCTTTTGCAGCACAGACTGCCAGGTCGACGGAATCAAACATTATCAAGCCAGAATTTCACTCCGTCTTCATCCATCCAGCTTTTTGGTTGAGCTCTAACGATGACACCAGATGGGAATTACGCATTTTTCGGCAGAGTTTTTCCACTTAAAAATAATCAGTGGTTTCAGTTTTGTGCCATCAACACATCTTAAAGGCAGCATCAAATCAGATAAAATGAAATGTCTTGAATATACCGCAACCCCTCCAATTTGTATCTTATTTTATGTCTCAAAAATCTTGCGTTATACTCGAGTATCTACGGTACCCTCACCCCCTCGATCTAACTATGCCGTAATCAAGTGATTTAATCAAAGTTTCTTGCTTCCGCCTCACTTTCTTGCAACTAACTTGTTTCAGGCAGTTTCCATTCCACTTATGAAATTAAAAAGGGTGCATTTTTATATAATTTAGGCCTGTGATCAGTGAATTTCATGGATAATGTGTGTGAGGTCATCAGTGGTGTTGATGTCATATGATTTTTTTTTTATAAATAATTTTTTTTATTAAAGTTAAAGTAGAGATTAACAGACAAGGATCGCCCTTGAAAAAGTGTTACATCGAGGTGGTAAAGACATCACATGTACCTTGATACAAATAACAGATCAGGATGAACATATATGAGTAAATTGGCATTTCAAGGCTTAAGACAATAAGAGATAAGAAATAGGGCGAAATAGAATAGAACTTCATTTTATGTTATGTGGTATATGATCTCCATCAAGCAATGGAGGGCACACTTTGTACTGTGTAAGATAATAGTGACAGCTTGTGGAGAGTTGGCAAATTAATTGGCCACTTTTGGGCCAACGTATATAAAGGGGGGAGGGAATAGCAGCGGGCAAAAGCCGCTCAATAGAGTGAGGGGGCGTGGAGGGCGGAGCCAGCCAGCATGTCAGTTTAGTGATCGCTGCTGAGTTTCTAAGAGAATGTTAGTTTCAAAATCTAAGTGGACTCTTAACAGAAAAAGAAAAACATCTAAATGGAGTGGGGTTGACAAAATATACAATGATATGAGCTTTACAACATATTTTCAGGATCCATTAACATTTAACCATATAATTCCTTAATGTATTAAAATAGTGAGGGGAGGACTTAGAAAGGCTTAGTAGGAATACTTATACTAAGGGTAGTATCCAATGATTGCAAGGCACAATGTTATAAAACATATAGTATGGGGCAAACCTTACATTACATTGCATTAGAGGCCATAACAAAAGAGTAGGAACTTGCAAGGTAAGTAGATAAGTTATAAATAACAAAAATGCTTTAACAGATAAGCAGAGCACCAAGTGAACAGCATCCTTACAAGATAAATAAAACAATTGGTGCCGTTGCCGGTAGCTTGCATACCTCAGGATTGGTATAACAATGTGGTGACTGATAGGACAAGACCTAAGGCTAAATATTTTGACCAAGTAAGTACTATAAGCATTGAGCTGATTACTAGGAGCAAGATATTCAATCTCAAATACTTGAAGGGTCATGTCAACCTAGGATCCAGAGACTTTGCTATATAGTAGACACTATACATAATAATGTACGGGAAGGAGCTAAACATATAAGGCTCTATACCTAACTATATATGCAATGGTTCTATTAAGACATTAAACATTAGTTATTGTAGCTGCAAGACTTTCTAGAAGCTGAATTATATTTAGGCGTAAAAGCTCCACATTTAGAAGCAGCAATATTTGTTTTGTTAAAACATGCTAGATGAACAAAATATTTTACAGAGTTATATATAACCAAAACAATATACAGCGAGTGAGCTCAAGAAAGGGACACGCTACCCATCTATAGGGGTTTTATCACATAATGAGCTGTGTGTAAATGGGAGAGATTGATGCCTCTGTAGACCAGCATTAGTGTAACACTAAGCAGTATATCCCCCGTGAAAGTGGAGAGACATACTGACTAAGAATGATAAGTTCCTTAAGGTAGTCAAGTATCTTATTAGGAGTCAATTAGAGCCCTATTCTTAGGGAGTTGTATGGACTACCCTAGCGATACTCATAACCTAGATGTGTGTAGAGCTAGTTAACTGGGTAATCTACACTGCATACTATCTTTCTGGATATAAAATCTCTATGATCAATTATTTTTGAACTTGATAATGTATAACCTGGGCCTAATAAAATATGGTCTACCAGAGATACATGGTGTAAGGGAAGCTGATCTGAGGTAATTTTTAACCTCTTCTTGTTGACAAGTCCTCAGGTGTATCAAATATAAAACCAGAGAAGCAAATAGTAGGCTATAGGAAACCTAAACTAGTGGGGTTAAATTTAAGTTACATAAGCTAGGGTGTATTATAGGCATGTCTATGTCCTGAAAAATCTCCCATGCCACAAGTGCACCCATGTTATAATAGACCACTGCACACTCCCTGTGACACCACATTAATTGGCATTCAAATAGAAAATTTAACTAAGAATACATATAAAGGTTTAGGTATGTGATATATAATAGGAATATTGATTCAGTAATATATATCTAATTCATAGTGAAATATAGCCTGACTTAGAACATACATAGGAGGAAAAAAGAAAGCTCAACTTACTGCAACACTAAATAGAGCAGCATCTTCTGCCTGTGATAGAAAGGATATATGATAGAGTGTGTACAAATTGGCTGTACCTATTAATTAACTACTTACTCAGATAGCACCATACATACTGATATGGGATACAACACTATATAACTTTGTTGAAAGATATCCTTATATAAGCAGTATGCCTAACCCTGGCTTGGTGCTGAGCTATAAAATGCTTCCATGCTGTTTACGATCAGTAGGAGTAGAATATATTGGCGATCAACAAATAGCTATATAACAACAATTCAAATAGCTACTGTAACTATCAGTAATAAACTTACTGTAAATGCTGTGAGTGTGGGTATAAAACACCACAGGGATGTTTCACTTAATACGTAAATGAGAGAACAGATTCAGACCTATACAAGTTGTGTATGCAGGACAATTTTAAAAGCCTGTGAACACGCTGTATATAAAAAAAACCTGCAACATATCATATCAAATAAAGCAGAAAAAGGCAAAAGGAACACCAAATCATTAAGGTCCGTACTATTTGCCTACAGAGTCCAGGATCCTACGGTAACCTCCGCAGCTTGCTTAATTTGCTGAGGAAGCAGTATATCCCATGGGGAGTATCTCTATCAGAACAGCATGGTATCGGATAGAGTTCAAACATTTGCGGGCTCTGGAGTTTCTCAGCCGACTTCATGAAGCGCATATTTTGCGGCCCTCTGTATGCTAGAAAAAAAAGAAAAGTTGATCTGTAACACCCAAGAAATTCTTGTGTAGAGAGTAGATAGAAGCATTAGCCTCCCGGATCGAAGGGGACTAGAAGTACAGTAGTATAGGGTATAGCGTCTCTCCTGCATGGCTCAGATATTATCCCAAAGAGTGAGTCTGTGTAAGGCCAGATCCATCTGGGGCTGTATCGGCAGTGATCCTCAATCAATCTCAGGTGCCCGCTACGCTCAGCACTAGCTTTTCTCTGTAACCGGCTCT
This sequence comes from Bombina bombina, assembly GCF_027579735.1. Taxonomy (NCBI): domain Eukaryota; kingdom Metazoa; phylum Chordata; class Amphibia; order Anura; family Bombinatoridae; genus Bombina; species Bombina bombina. The sequence goes on from NC_069503.1 coordinate 251,955,255, forward strand.
TTGACCGGTAATAATTAGCTCCCTGTAGAGAGGTATGCCTCGAAAATGGTATGTTCCGCTTAGATCTCAGTCCAGGCCGTTCGCTCCGCTTGGTCCCCGTATCAAGGGACATTTCTCTAGGTGTACCAGCCGTCACAATAGCTCTCTGCTGCGTCAGCTCAACATAAACAGAGAAGGGCCGTAAGGGACTATGCCGCCTGTCTGTGTCTCCCCGCTCTGCCTTCCGGCGGCTAAGGTCAGTGTTGTCTGCCAAGGGCTTCTCCGGTGGGTCTCTAAAATCACCCTTGTGACTTTGCGGTAGGACTGATTCAGACCAGTCAGTTTTTCTCTTAGCCTCACTCAGCCGCGATGTAGCCTGTGGTTTACCCATAGCGTCCCTCAGGGCCTGATGGTGTAAATCCATGGAGCTTAGTAGATCTGTCAGTGCAGCAAGGATTTGCTTCTCCATTCTGCTGTTGTAGGGGTAGCGAGAGTATAGGTGCAGTTTCACTGTCAGCCGATTTAGTGCGGAGGCCACTGCAGGTGCAGTGCTATAATCTCAGCCGCGGTCACAACTAGTCAGTAGGCCTCAGAGGTATTTTTATATTACTTATGCTTTTTCATAGTCCTAGAATACAAATCTGGGTCCTGGGGAGTCAGATGAGCAAAAAAGGAAGGTATTTGCATTCTTTTGATACCAAAAATTCATTTTTTAAGAGCTAACTTTCAGGAGCAGTGAGATGGTGCGTCTTGTTCTTTAGGCAGTTGGCTCCGCCCCCCCGATGTCATATGATTTTAAAAAATATAATTGATAATCTAATGTATCATATTGAAAAACTTCTAGATGTCCTAGCTCTAGCTTTCGAGTGAGCAACAAACACCTGTGCATGAAAATTCTGGTTTTAACAAAAGAATGTTGACCTTCACAATTATTCTCTGTGCTATACACTACACCATGGGCCAGATTACTAGTGGAGTGCAAATTAACGATTCAGCTTGAACGTAAGCTTTTTGCACTTGTAGGATTGCACTCATATTACGAGTTGAAAGTAAATTGTTTTTGCTCTCGCGCTAACCCGACAAGCTGAAAAAGCTGAATTTAGAATATTGTGTGTGCGTTCATGTATCCCCCCCATAGAATATAAATGGAGGGGGAAAAATGGAAAAAACACCCCACTCTCGCAAATACGATCGCATATTCTCATTTGCGCTAACCCAACATGAAAATATGAATATTCCACAATCCAATGTTCTTCAAACAACAGAATATGTTCTATTAATTTATAAATAAATAAATAAATATTTCTACATGTATCTGATGTTTTTGGTAAAATATATATCTATACCTCTATATATATATATATATATATATATATATATATATATATATATACACACATGATTATATATATATATATATATATACACACATGATTATATATAGTTATAGATGTATACAAATATATATAGGACTATCAATTTAGAAATACATAGAACATATTCTGCTATGTGCAGAAAACTGGAAATGCAAAGGGCTCCAATGCACTTGTATATATGTCTATATATGTGTGCATATGTATTTATGTGTTTATATGTGTATATATGTCTATAAATACATATATATACCTATAAATACATATGTACACACACATACACATAAATACATATATATATATATATATATATATACTCACTGGCCACTTTATTAGGTACACCTTGCTAGTATCGGGTTGGACCCCCTTTTGCCTTCAGAACTGCTTAATTCTTCATGGCATAGATTCAACAAGGTGTTAGAAACATTCCTCAGACATTTTGGTCCATATTGACATGATAGCATCACGCAGTTGCTGCAAATTTGTCAGCTGCACATCCATGATGCGAATCTCACGTTCCACCACATCCCATAGGTGATCTATTGGATTGAGATCTGGTGACTGTGGAGGCCATTGGCGTACAGTAAACTCATTGTCATGTTCAAGAAACCAGTTGGAGATGATTTGAGCTTTGTGACATGGTGCAATATCCTGCTGAAAGTAGCCATCAGAAGATGGGTACACTGTAGTCATAAAGGGATGGACATGGTCAGCAACAATACTTAGGTAGGCCGTGGCATTTAAACGATGCTCAATTGGTACTAAGGGGCCCAAAGAGTGCCAAGAAAATATCCCCCACATCATTACACCACTACCACTAGCCTGAACCATTGATACAAGGCAGGATGGATCCATGCTTTCATGTTGTTAACACCAAATTCTGACCCTACCATCTGAATGTTGCAGCTTAAATCAAGACTCATCAGTCCAGGCAACGTTTTTCCAATCTTCTATTGTTCAATGTTGGTGAGCCTGTGCAAATTGTTGCCTCAGTGTCCTGCTCTTAGCTGACAGGAGTGGCACCCGGTGTGGTTTTCCGCTGCTGTAGCCCATCTGCTTCAAGATTCAACGTTTTGTGCATTCATTGTGTACCTAATAAAGTGGCCATTGAGTGTATATATACATATGCATCGTTAGACATGTATATCTATGTATCTCAATGTTAAAGTCCTTTGCCTACCTTTTTTTTTTTATAACACCTGAGATCTCATATTTTTGAGCATTTATAACTTTTTTGTGCAATACTTTTTATTATTTCTTATTAGATGGTGTTATGAGTGTAACTATACTTTGTAATGTACTTTTTATGTATTTTGTGCAACTTCTATGATTCGCAAAACAGTTAACCAGAGCTCTGTAGTTGCGTAATCATTTTAGCATAAATCGTGATTGCGCTCAAACGATCACATATACTTTCAACTTGTAATACTAGCAGTAAGCCCAACGAGCACAAACCCCTGCGGTAAACCCCTTATCGCTTGGGCGCAAACGTTTGTGCTCCACTTGTAATCTGGCCCCCATGTCTTTATGAAGAATACTCATTCCATTCCAGTGATAAATCATGGGACAAATAACTGAATTTTCTTCATCACAGTGATGCCACACACAGGGACAAAGAAAAAATACAAATGGAGTGAAGGTGCTGTATGTGTTAAAATGGATACCTGTTTTCTGGGTAGCATTATTCTTGTTCTTGCAGAAAATATAATTAAGAGCCAATGGATGAAACAAGGGAGCCTCACATAAGCACATTTGACTACCTGTTGCCTATAGATCTGCCTTTATTGCCGGCATCTTGTTTTGAAATTCTTTATTGCAACTTGAGCCTGTCATCTAAAGTGTGTATTTTATAACATAAACTATGGCAAATCTGACACCAACTGCATGTTTCTACTATAACATACACTGGGAAGCATTAGTAAGAGGTGCAGAAGTGTATAACCATAAGCTGTAGCACAGGCTATTGTTTTCTAATCACTGACAAGCAGACTCTTACAAATGTTGTGCCCTATACCAGTCACCAAAGAAGTGTTGCCCTAGAAACTTGTTAAACTTTGTTTAACTCCCTGCTATATATCAACACCTTGTTCTAGCAGTCTTGGGCTGAATTACAGTTACACAGTTTGGCGCTTCTTTCAAATTTACTCCCATTCGTTTGGCCCAATAAAGGAATTTTTCCCCCTTTAGAAATGAATTGGCTTAATTAGTAAGTAGATTAATGGCAATTGCTGGTGAGTTGGTTTCCAGCAGCGTTTCACCAGAGAGGGTTAATAGGAGTCAGAAGAGAAATCTCCCCCAGATCTGGCTTCCAGCCATGGCCACCAAAAAAACAATAACCACAGGAAAATCTCATATATTTTTATAGTAAAGTGTATGTGCGCTAATGAATTTGCAGGGACCTCTGTGGATAAGAATTGGGGTTTACTTTGTTCAGCAAAATGATTTAAGTCAACAATAACGCAGTGCCAAAACAGCAGCATTTAATTCACTTCAAGCATATCCCCATACTATAATCAATATCCTTATGTAACACTTCTATTCTGCTTTTTGTACTTGCTTTTTATCAGTTTGCTTAATTTTACCAATAAGTGTAACATTCTTCACAACCTTTTTGTAATCTAGTTTCTCATTTTTTGAGTGATAAAATGCATCCATCGTTTTACTCGCAGCTGCAATAGTCTATGGAAAAATCCCTGCTGAGAAATGCATATAATAGGAAAAACAGATCGGCTGGACAGCAAAGTAATTAATGCCAAAAAGAGTTGGGGACCGTTTTATAGTTTGTCTTTTGAGGATATGAAGAAAAAAAACTAGTGAAAAATGACACGTTTCAGCATTTCAGAAAGCTGGCAACTTTATGCCTCCGAACAAAAGGGGTCGACAAACTAGCTAGATTGCAATGAGGTCTATGTCCCCAGCACATTGTGCATCATGGAAACATATTGTATGGAGATAGTTCGAAGAGGGAATCTAGGCATGAAAGAGAATAGGAGCTTTGATCAGCTCTCTGGGGTCCTGAGTGCGCACAGATCCTCTTGCATGGAGTTATTCAGCTCAAGCGAGACACACTTGAAAGCAATTTGCATATATGTAATTTATCACATTTGTCCTCAGCATTTTTTGCTATGTAAATAAAAGTTGACTAGAAAAAGGGCCAGAATAAGAGCACACAGTAGCCTAGACTTTACATTGTTCTGCTAATCTGGCGAAGGCGCATCGCTAAGGTTTGGAGTTTTAGACCTGACACAAATAAAAAATGCTTTTTTACTTGTATTAATCTATTTGGACAACAGAGAATTTCACAAACATCTAGGCAAAAATAAATTAGTGTACACATAGCGTTATAAAATGTTTCATCTACAATGCAATGTGCATTTGCCAACTGCATTGCAACACTTTTCTACTAAATTCCTTGTCAGTTTGAGGAAGTTCCTTGTTGAGCTGTCAAACCGTATTTGCTAAACAAGGTAACTCAAGTGGACCAAATGTCCATAGAACTGTTCAAAGGCAAAACTTTCTTTTTGGTTTTCCCACAGAACTAAAGAAAAAAATAGCCAACATCTTTTGTTAGTTTTTTTTAAAGCAAACTATAGTTAAACTGCTAAAACCAAACTTCAACTTGACCTTGCAGAAAGGCTGGGTGCCTAGTTAATCTATCACAACAATCTTATTTTATCAATGATCTATTTCAAAGTATTGTGTGTAGAAAATAAGAATAAACCAATGAAACAGGGATAATGACTTACAACAAGAGTTGATAGTCTCCATGCGTTTTACCAAAGTGCCACACGCTTTTTGGGTAACTTGGAAGAAACAGAGTATTAAATCAGCTAGGTAATATTTCTTAACACGGCAGTGAAAAGCTGTGAACAACCCATCTCATATTAAACGCAATATTTCTTTGCTTTAGTGAGGAACAAAAGTCATAGCAAGACGTCTTTATGGCTAATTCAGTGCAATGCACATCTCTGGTTCCCCTGCAGAAAGGTCAGTGTCGTTGTGTTATGTCCACCAAGGGGGGTTTTGAGAATGAAAACTGAGCCAGCTGTCCCTGTCATAGTGTCACCATTGGGGGCACACACTGTGCTTTACACCTGCGACGTATACACGTTTCAAATTTAGGGTTTGGATATATTCGCAATAGTTTGTTTTGTTTCTTTTTTTTATTCAAATGTATAAAGCACATATCAACGGGAAATTAGCTTGTTGGGGGCAGTTATACACGTTTTACAGTATTATATTATTATAATATTTATTTTTAATGCCAACTTCAGCGCAGTTAGTTTATAACTGTATTTGGTAATTCAGAATACTTTTTTTCTTTAAATAACATTGATGGTAAGAAATCCCAAATATAATATGAATTACATTTGGTAGTTACGTGTGGGGACTGTCACATAGCATTTCTTAAAAAACTGTTCCATAGTTGTTACTTGAAAATAGTTTCCAAATATTTATTTTCCATAAAATGATAAGTATGGGGAATCATGATTTTGTATAATGTATTCGTTAATGTATCCAAAATACTCCAGTTTTTGTAGCAAGCTCTTAATAATAACCAAATGAGTGTTTAATTTATTTCTGATAGATAAATATTGATCATTTTAGTAAAGTGTCCAGGGTAACAACATTGATCATCTTGCACATTTTTAGTATAAAATTTAGAAACTTTTCCAGCAAACTTTAAATAAACACAGTCCATCATGTTGCGTTCTACTCTATAGAGCTGTTAGGAAGCTGAAAGCTTATTCGGTGATATTTGGCAAGTCGCTGTATACTATTTATATGTAATGATGGAAGTGCCATTTTTGAGACTCTATACGTATTTTGCCATTATAAATATTAGTATTTGTAACATGTGCTAAATCAATATTAAATGTGGTTGAAATTGTATCTTTCCTCATATCTCATTGTATACAATAGAATAAAAATGCAAACTAAATTTGAATTTCAAATCCAAGAATTTAGCTATTTAGAATGCAATGTGCACTTGAGTTGAGCTGTGTCTCTGTGTACTCTGTAGCAAACGTGAGAATCTGTAGACTGAAGCAACAGGTTGCAGGGAGCAGGTGCTCCTCAGAATCTAATTGCATTCCAACAATGGTATGAAGCTATGTCCAGAACTGAACTAGCAACAAGTTTCTGTTATGGCTTCTTAAAACCAAAATTACATAACTTCCTTGTAAGAAGAACATTTTTTATTCGTATCAAACGATATCCAGCCTTCTTGCATCAATATTTTGTTTTACTCTGCCATTACCAGCAACCTTTTTCTGAAAATATAATAAATTTATCTGCTATTATAAAAATGTTGGGAGAATACATGGGGATATTTTCTGAGTATCAACTATAGTGAGGGTACCCATAAAATCGTTGCACCCTAAATTCTGTCAATAACCAAGGCGCGATCAGAGAACCTGATCACTGGTTCCCACTGCTGCATAAAGTTGTTCCATGCGTAATTATCACACTCTGCATGCCAAACTTGACACAGGTTATTTGTAAGATATTGTTTATTTGGCACTTGTATGGGCAGCACAAACTTTTCAGAAGGGTCAGTGCCAAGTTCTATGCCCCTAATTTAGACTATCTAGTGACCAGCAGTGCTGAAATACCCCTGTGATACTGCCTTACGCACGCGCGCCCTCAAGTAACTTTCCAGTGCCACAATAGGTGCGAAAAGTTTGCCAAAGTTTAGAAAGTTTTCCCCCTTGAATACAGCAAGTCAGCCGCCTTTTGCAATGCAATTGAAAGCTGCTGGGGCACCGTATGTTTCCTGAATAAAGCTCTAAGAGCCTGAAAAGATAAAAAATTGAAGCTTTAAAAAGCCAGAAAAGGACTTTTGTGTAGTTTAGAGAGAGTACTTGCGCATGAACGCAGTGCGCTTGTGCCATTGAGTTGCTCTTTCTTTGGGAAGCCCAATAGCCACCACATAGCGTGTTTCATTACAGCATAAGCTTTTCATCAGCAGGCTTTGTTCTGTCTGAAAGTAATGCTGTGAATTAAAGAAATGACAATATTTTCTATCTGCTTGAAAGTCCAAGAGAAGGGCTCTTGAGCTTGGCAAAAATCAGGCAAATCATTCATCATGGCACCCTGCACCTGTGGTCTTGACATTCAAAGCCTACAAACCTATTCCTATTAAACTTAATTATTCAAAAAACTACACAATGGTTGAAATGGAGCAGGTTGGAGTCTGTTTATTGGTGGTAAATGTTTTTCTGAAGATCTTCTGAATTTCATTGTGAGCTTGTTGTTGTGCCTGCCCTCTTTCTTTCAGCCTAGAGCAGCCTTGGACTTTTCAATTTTCAATCGTAACATCTGCTTAATCGTACGGATCAAAATATGGAGACACAAAACATATGTAATGGTTGATTTGTTAAATCCTGGTAATGAGTTATTAACAAGGGAGACAATAGGACAGGATGGTGAGAGCCTTATGGTTTCAGAGTCATTTCATGTAATGCCTGACATTTCCCTTCTTGATAAATGAAACTAAGGTCTTAACGCCAGGTGATAGCAGGAAAATCAATGTAGCCAACACTGAGATTTTTTTGTATTTGAAAAATTAAGAGATATAAAATTTAATTGCCTGATGAGGGAAAGAACTGGACTGAAGTTTAATTGCTAGTAAGCTTAGCAAAACAGACAAAATAGGAGTTTTGGGGCCTGTGTTTGCTAGCAACTCAGCTTCAAGTCCAAGTGTATCATTGAAAATGCGTTTTATTATAACACATGTCATGCTTTACAGTTCCCATATTGTGTTAAGACAATAGTTAATGGTACATTAAAGACAAGAAACCCATGCCAACAGTCTTGGACACATTGTAAGGGCCTCTCTCTTTTGCTTGTTTTAGGCAGCTGCAACCCAGGACCCACAAGCACAAAAAGAACAAGTTTGAAATACCAGGTGCATCCCAGAGAACCAAGACAGGGATTGATATGTTATAGCCCAGGACATGAACCTAGCAATAAAGATATCATTCTGATTGTTTGGTGTGAAGCAATAGGCGCCTGAGCAGTTTGTTTCTGGCAGCCAAGCCCTCTCCCTCCCTGGGTTGCCCTATAAGACAGAGCCTCCCTCAGCCAAATCCGAACACCTGTTGGCCAGACCTCGTGGGAATCGTTTCCCCCCAATGATTCCAGATATCCAGAGTGCAATTTATTTGTGGAATTGTTTAGTGTCATTCCCACAGGCAGCAGAATGCATTTGGAAAGAGGGAGTTTTACCCAGGAGTTTTTACCAGGGAGGATTCAACTGGTGTTTGTTCCCCTGGCAGCTGGTACTCGGTGCCACAGAAAAGATACATTAATGAAACTGTGATGAGTTCATGGATTTAGGAGGTTTCACACCCTATATATTATAGGGCGCTAATCCCACTATTGGCAGATTAGGAGGCATGGGAATAGACTTTGGACAGTTTCACACTGGATGATAACATCTTTATACGCAGGGTTTTAGGTTACTGGTTTATGGATAATTTTGTGTAACTTGATTAAAAAACAAAGTCATTTGCTTATACTTATAATTAACTGGGCTTTTTACTAATCGACCTGTTTAGCACATTTTTTTGGGTGGGGGGGGGGGGGGGGGGGAGGAATAATACCATAGTGCTATGCAATTTGCATATTACATATAAAATCCACTCCAACATTTTAAGTAAACTCCTTTTTGCAAACATAGAATCTAATAATGAACACATAAGTATGTCATTCCTTTATATTTTAACCCTTTATTACTTGATTTCAATAGAATTAATAGTATTCAAAGAGATTTTATTTTTTAAATATTGCACCCCCATACAATTTTTATGCACACTGCACGTTATCTATAAAATGGTTGTCAATTTAAGGTCAATTAAACGATACGTCTAGCTAGAACATGTTGGGATGAATATATTATGAATATTATAATGCCCTTTAATAATGCCCTTTAATGATCCTTTTTATAATTAATTTATGGAAATGTAATTGAATGCAGACATTATTCAAATAATTATTTTCGGTTAAAATGAACATGGATATTAAAATGAAATATAAATGAATATAATTGCAAACGATTTATTTACATGTACTTTAATCTTTATTATATGAACCAATATGATAATTAGGGTGGCAGCAACCTGGCAGATGTAATGGCAGATTTGAATTTTTGTTTTGCTGTTTATTATATTAATATTTTGTTGTGGCAGAGAAAAGCAGTCTGATTAAAGATAATTATGTTTGTTGGCAAGCTTGACATCCAGTGCCCATTACCAACTGGCATAAGTAAACAATGGTAATCTTGCACATATGCCACTACATCATCAGTAGCTTTTAGCAGAGGGCAGCGATCTGATGCTATGTGCTACTGGCTAACTTCATTTTGTTACTGGAAATTAATGAGTTATTAGAGCATCTAAAATGACATTATAGTATTGTTTAGTTTAACTTGTTAAGTGTTAGAGGTAAGTAACGCATAGCTATACAGTCATTAACAAAAGGGTTAAAACTGTGAAGTGACAAGATAGGGACATTGGAGTTTTTCATACAGGGTCCAGCTCTTCCGCTTCAACTGCACTAAACTATGAGATGTGTAAAAACAGTGAATCACCAAAAATGCCATGGCAAAGAATAGGTGCTATGTCAGCCACAATTGTGCAGCAGCACATTACTAAATCAGACTGAAAAGAAAACTC